>NW_026292711.1:2100000-2280419 GCF_023091745.1 Budorcas taxicolor
TTCCTCTGGAATGGACTGAGACATCTGGGGGACTCTTGGAATGGTGGCACGACCCTGGAGTTCCTCTCGCCGTTCCTGTTGAGAGGGCCTCCTCTTGAGATGCGACGGGAACGCCGGGAACTCTTTCCCGACGAAGCAGGGAAAGGATCCCTCATCTCGAGCTACGAGGCGGAAACGGGGCTCCTCTGGATGTGGGCGGGACCCTCGTGATTCCTCTCGCGTGGAGACGGGTATGTCGGGTAACTTCTTGATTTGCACCAAGGGTGTGAAGGACCCTTTCGAAGTTCCAGAGTTGAGGTGTGATCATCCTCGAGACGCCTCAGAGGAAATGGGCCTCATCTCGCCTGGAGGGGAGAACCTCCTGGATTTTCTCGAGTTGCGGCAGGTCTTCTCGAGTTACGACGGGGACCTCAGGGACCCGCTCTGGTGGCCTCAGGAAAGGCCAGTCCCCATGCGAGTTGCTAGGGGACCTCTCGGGATTCCTCTCCCGTCCATGCCGGGGCCTCAGTCCTTGTGTGGAGTCGGGGCCGGAACATGAGGATTCCTCTCCAGTGTTGCCATGGATCTTGGGGTGCTTCTGAGTCTCCCCAGGGGAGTCAGGCCTCGTCTCTAGTGGGGGCATGCACGTGCGCTTTCCTCCCGAGCTGCAGCAGTAGTGTCACGCTTCCTGTCACGTGGATCAAGGGATCTGTGGCTTTCCCTCGAGGCTGTCCCTCGAGGCTTTCCCACGAGGCTTTGCCACAGGGCTGTGCCACGTGCCACCTTGGTGGGAGTCGATCCTCGGCGTGAAAGACGAGCCGGTGAAGGGAAAAGAGGTTCCTCTGGAATGGACTGAGACATCTGGGGGACTCGTGGAATGGTGGCACGACCCTGGAGTTCCTCTCGCCGTTCCTGTTAAGAGGGTCTCCTCTTGAGATGCGACGGGAACGCCGGGAACTCTTTCCCAACGAAGCAGGGAAAGGATCCCTCATCTCGAGCTACGAGGCGGAAACGGGGCTCCTCTGGATGTGGGCGGGACACTCGTGATTCCTCTCGAGTGGAGACGGGTATGTCGGGGAACATCTTCATTTACACCAAGGGTGTGAAGGAGCCTTTCGAAGTTCCAGAGGTGAGGTGTGATCAGCCTCGAGACGCCTCAGCAGAAATGGGCCTCATTTCGTCTGGAGGGGAGAACCTCCCGGATTTTCTCGAGTTGCGGCAGTTCTTCTCGAGTTACGACGGGGACCTCAGGGACCCGCTCTGGTGGCCTCAGGAAAGGCCAGTCCCCATGCGAGTTGCTAGGGGACCTCTCGGTATTCCTCTCCCGTCGATGCCGGGGCCTCAGTCCTTGTGTGGAGTCGGGGCCGGAACCTGAGGATTCCTCTCCAGTGTTGCCATGGATCTTGGGGTGCTTCTGAGTCTCCCCAGGGAAGTCAGGCCTCGTCTCGAGTGGGGGCATGCACGTGCGCTTTCCTCCCGAGCTGCAGCAGTAGTGTCACGCTTCCTGTCACGTGGATCAAGGGATCTGTGGCTTTCCCTCGAGGCTGTCCCTCAAGGCTTTCCCACGAGGCTTTCCCACAGGGCTGTGCCACGTGCCACCTTGGTGTGAGTCGATCCTCAGCATGTAAGACGAGCTGGTGAAGGGAAAAGGGGTCCGTCTGGAATGGACTGAGACATCTGGGGGACTCTTGGAATGGTGGCACGACCTTGGAGTTCCTCTCGCTCTTCCTGTTGAGAGGACCTCCGCTTGAGATGCCACGGGAATGCCGAGAAATCTTTCCCGACGAAGCAGGGAAAGGATCCCTCATCTCGAGCTACGGGGCGGAAATGGGGCTCCTCTGGATGTGGGCGGGACCCTCGTGATTCCTCTCGAGTGGAGACGGGTATGTCGGGGAACTTCTTGATTTGCACCAAGGGTGTGAAAGACCCTTTCGAAGTTCCAGAGGTGAGGTGTGATCAGCCTCGAGACGCCTCAGCGGAAATGGGCCTCATCTCGCCTGGAGGGGAGACCCTCCTGGATTTTCTCGAGTTGCGGCAGGTCTTCTCGAGTTACGACGGGGACCTCTGGGACCCGCTCTGGTGGCCTCAGGAAAGGCCAGTCCCCATGCGAGTTGCTAGGGGACCTCTCGGGATTCCTCTCCCGTCCATGCCGGGGCCTCAGTCCTTGTGTGGAGTCGGGGCCGGAACCTGAGGATTCCTCTCCAGTGTTGCCATGGATCTTGGGGTGCTTCTGAGTCTCCCCAGGGGAGTCAGGCCTCGTCTCGAGTGGGGGCATGCACGTGCGCTTTCCTCCCGAGCTGCAGCAGTAGTGTCACGCTTCCTGTCACGTGGATCAAGGGATCTGTGGCTTTCCCTCGAGGCTGTCCCTCGAGGCTTTCCCACGAGGCTTTCCCACAGGGCTGTGCCACGTGCCACCTTGGTGGGAGTCGATCCTCGGCGTGAAAGACGAGCCGGTGAAGGGAAAAGAGGTTCGTCTGGAATGGACTGAGACATCTGGGGGACTCTTGGAATGGTGGCACGACCCTGGAGTTCCTCTCGCCGTTCCTGTTGAGAGGGCCTCCTCTTGAGATGCGACGGGAACGCTGGGAACTCTTTCCCGACGAAGCAGGGAAAGGATCCCTCATCTCGAGCTACGAGGCCGAAACGAGGCTCCTCTGGATGTGGGCAGGACCCTCGTGATTCCTCTCGAGTGGAGACGGGTACGTCGGGGAACTTCTTGATTTGCACCAAGGGTGTGAAGGAGCCTTTCGAAGTTCCAGAGGTGAGGTGTGATCAGCCTTGAGACGCCTCAGCAGAAATGGGCCTCATCTCGCCTGGAGGGGAGAACCTCCTGGATTGTCTCGAGTTGCGGCAGGTCTTCTCGAGTTACGACGGGGACCTCAGGGACCCGCTCTTGTGGCCCTAGGAAAGGCCAGTCCCCATGCGAGTTGCTAGGGGACCTCTCGGGATTCCTCTCCCGTCCATGCCGGGGCCTCAGTCCTTGTGTGGAGTCGGGGCCGGAACCTGAGGATTCCTCTCCAGTGTTGCCATGGATCTTGGGGTGCTTCTGAGTCTCCCCAGGGGAGTCAGGCCTCGTCTCGAGTGGGGGCATGCACGTGCGCTTTCCTCCCGAGCTGCAGCAGTAGTGTCACGCTTCCTGTCACGTGGATCAAGGGATCTGTGGCTTTCCCTCGAGGCTGTCCCTCGAGGCTTTCCCACGAGGCTTTCCCACAGGGCTGTGCCACGTGCCATCTTGGTGTGAGTCGATCCTCGGCGTGAAAGACGAGCCGGTGAAGGGAAAAGAGGTTCCTCTGGAATGGACTGAGACATCTGGGGGACTCTTGGAATGGTGGCACGACCCTGGAGTTCCTCTCGCCGTTCCTGTTGAGAGGGCCTCCTCTTGAGATGCGACGGGAACGCCGGGAACTCTTTCCCGACGAAGCAGGGAAAGGATCCCTCATCTCGAGCTACGAGGCGGAAACGGGGCTCCTCTGGATGTGGGCAGGACCCTCGTGATTCCTCTCGAGTGGAGACGGGTACGTCGGGGAACTTCTTGATTTGCACCAAGGTTGTGAAGGAGCCTTTCGAAGTTCCAGAGGTGAGGTGTGATCAGCCTCGAGACGCCTCAGCAGAAATGGGCCTCATCTCGCCTGGAGGGGAGAACCTCCTGGATTTTCTCGAGTTGCGGCAGGTCTTCTCAAGTTACGACGGGGACCTCAGGGACCCGCTCTGGTGGCCTCAGGAAAGGCCAGTCCCCATGCGAGTTGCTAGGGGGCCTCTCGGGATTCCTCTCCCGTCCATGCCGGGGCCTCAGTCCTTGTGTGCAGTCGGGGCCGGAACCTGAGGATTCCTCTCCAGTGTTGCCATGGATCTTGGGGAGCTTCTGAGTCTCCCCAGGTAAGTCAGGCGGCGTCTCGAGTGGGGGCATGCACGTGCGCTTTCCTCCCGAGCTGCAGCAGTAGTGTCACGCTTCCTGTCACGTGGATCAAGGGATCTGTGGCTTTCCCTCGAGGCTGTCCCTCGAGGCTTTCCCACGAGGCCTTCCCACAGGGCTGTGCCACGTGCCACCTTGGTGTGAGTCGATCCTCGGCATGTAAGACGAGCCGGTGAAGGGAAAAGAGTTCCGTCTGGAATGGACTGAGACATCTGGGGGACTCTTGGAATGGTGGCACGACCTTGGAGTTCCTCTCACTCTTCCTGTTGAGAGGACCTCCGCTTGAGATGCCACGGGAATGCCGAGAAATCTTTCCCGACGAAGCAGGGTAAGGATCCCTCATCTCGAGCTATGAGGCGGAAACGGGGCTCCTCTGGATGTGGGCGGGACCCTCGTGATTCCTCTCGAGTGGAGACGGGTATGTCGGGGAACTTCTTGATTTGCACCAAGGGTGTGAAGGAGCCTTTCGAAGTTCCAGAGGTGAGATGTGATCAGCCTCGAGACGCCTCAGCAGAAATGGACCTCATCTCGCCTGGAGGGGAGAACCTCCTGGATTTTGTCGAGTTGCGGCAGGTCTTCTCGAGTTACGACGGGGACCTCAGGGACCCGCTCTGGTGGCCTCAGGAAAGGCCAGTCCCCATGCGAGTTGCTAGGGGACCTATCGGGATTCCTCTCCCGTCGATGCCGGGGCCTCAGTCCTTGTGTGGAGTCGGGGCCGGAACCTGAGGATTCCTCTCCAGTGTTGCCATGGATCTTGGGGTGCTTCTGAGTCTCCCCAGGGGAGTCAGGCCTCGTCTCGAGTGGGGGCATGCACGTGCACTTTCCTCCCGAGCTGCAGCAGTAGTGTCACGCTTCCTGTCACGTGGATCAAGGGATCTGTGCCTTTCCCTCGAGGCTGTCCCTCGAGGCTTTCCCACGAGGCTTTCCCACAGGGCTGTGCCACGTGCCACCTTGGTGTGAGTCGATCCTCGGCATGTAAGACGAGCCGGTGAAGGGAAAAGAGGTCCGTCTGGAATGGACTGAGATATCTGGGGGACTCTTGGAATGGTGGCACGACCTTGGAGTTCCTCTCGCTCTTCCTGTTGAGAGGACCTCCGCTTGAGATGCCACGGGAATGCCGAGAAATCTTTCCCGACGAAGCAGGGAAAGGATCCCTCATCTCGAGCTACGAGGCGGAAACGGGGCTCCTCTGGATGTGGGCGGGACCCTCGTGATTCCTCTCGAGTGGAGACGGGTATGTCGTGGAACTTCTTGATTTGCACCAAGGGTGTGAAGGAGCCTTTCGAAGTTCCAGAGGTGAGGTGTGATCAGCCTCGAGACGCCTCAACAGAAATGGGCCTCATCTCGCCTGGAGGGGAGAACCTCCCGGATTTTCTCGAGTTGCGGCAGGTCTTCTCGAGTTACGACGGGGCCCTAAGGGACCCGCTCTGGTGGCCTCAGGAAAGGCCAGTCCCCATGCGAGTTGCTAGGGGGCCTCTCGGGATTCCTCTCCCGTCCATGCCGGGGCCTCAGTCCTTGTGTGCAGTCGGGGCCGGAACCTGAGGATTCCTCTCCAGTGTTGCCATGGATCTTGGGGAGCTTCTGAGTCTCCCCAGGGGAGTCAGGCGGCGTCTCGAGTGGGGGCATGCACGTGAGCTTTCCTCCCGAGCTGCAGCAGTAGTGTCACGCTTCCTGTCACGTGGATCAAGGGATCTGTGGCTTTCCCTCGAGGCTGTCCCTCGAGGCTTTCCCACGAGGCTTTCCCACAGGGCTGTGCCACGTGCCACGTTGGAGTGAGTCGATCCTCGGCGTGAAAGACGAGCCGGTGAAGGGAAAAGAGGTTCCTCTGGAATGGACTGAGACATCTGGGGGACTCTTGGAATGGTGGCACGACCCTGGAGTTCCTCTCGCCGTTCCTGTTGAGAGGGCCTCCTCTTGAGATGCGACGGGAACGCCGGGAACTCTTTCCCGACGAAGCAGGGAAAGGATCTCTGATCTCGAGCTACGAGGCGGAAACGGGGCTCCTCTGGATGTGGGCGGGACCCTCGTGATTCCTCTCGAGTGGAGACGGGTATGTCGGGGAACTTCTTGATTTGCACCAAGGGTGTGAAGGAGCCTTTCGAAGTTCCAGAGGTGAGGTGTGATCAGCCTCGAGACGCCTCAGCAGAAATGGGCCTCATCTCGCCTGGAGGGGAGAACCTCCTGGATTGTCTCGAGTTGCGGCAGGTCTTCTCGAGTTACGACGGGGACCTCAGGGACCCTCTCTGGTGGCCTCAGGAAAGGCCAGTCCCCATGCGAGTTGCTAGGGGACCTCTCGGGATTCCTCTCCCGTCCATGCCGGGGCCTCAGTCCTTGTGTGCAGTCGGGGCCGGAACCTGAGGATTCCTCTCCAGTGTTGCCATGGATCTTGGGGTGCTTCTGAGTCTCCCCAGGGGAGTCAGGCCTCGTCTCGAGTGGGGGCATGCACGTGCGCTTTCCTCCCGAGCTGCAGCAGTAGTGTCACGCTTCCTGTCACGTGGATCAAGGGATCTGTGGCTTTCCCTCGAGGCTGTCCCTCGAGGCTTTCCCACGAGGCTTTCCCACAGGGCTGAGCCACGTGCCACCTTGGTGTGAGTCGATCCTCGGCATGTAAGACGAGCCGGTGAAGGGAAAAGAGGTTCCTCTGGAATGGACTGAGACATCTGGGGGACTCTTGGAATGGTGGCACGACCCTGGAGTTCCTCTCGCCGTTCCTGTTGAGAGGGCCTCCTCTTGAGATGCGACGGGAACGCTGGGAACTTTTTCCCGATGAAGCAGGGAAAGGATCCCTCACCTCGAGCTACGAGGCCGAAACGGGGCTCCTCTGGATGTGGGCAGGACCCTCGTGATTCCTCTCGAGTGGAGACGGGTACGTCGGGGAACTTCTTGATTTGCACCAAGGTTGTGAAGGAGCCTTTCGAAGTTCCAGAGGTGAGGTGTGATCAGCCTCGAGACGCCTCAGGAGAAATGAGCCTCATCTCGCCTGGAGGGGAGAACCTCCTGGATTTTCTCGAGTTGCGGCAGGTCTTCTCAAGTTACGACGGGGACCTCAGGGACCCGACCTGGTGGCCTCAGGAAAGGCCAGTCCCCATGCGAGTTGCTAGGGGGCCTCTCGGGATTCCTCTCCCGTCCATGCCGGGGCCTCAGTCCTTGTGTGCAGTCGGGGCCGGAACCTGAGGATTCCTCTCCAGTGTTGCCATGGATCTTGGGGAGCTTCTGAGTCTCCCCAGGTAAGTCAGGCGGCGTCTCGAGTGGGGGCATGCACGTGCGCTTTCCTCCCGAGCTGCAGCAGTAGTGTCACGCTTCCTGTCACGTGGATCAAGGGATCTGTGGCTTTCCCTCGAGGCTGTCCCTCGAGGCTTTCCCACGAGGCTTTCCCACAGGGCTGAGCCACGTGCCACCTTGGTGTGAGTCGATCCTCGGCATGTAAGACGAGCCGGTGAAGGGAAAAGAGGTCCGTCTGGAATGGACTGAGACATCTGGGGGACTCTTGGAATGGTGGCACGACCTTGGAGTGCCTCTCGCTCTTCCTGTTGAGAGGACCTCCGCTTGAGATGCCACGGGAATGCCGAGAAATCTTTCCCGACGAAGCAGGGAAAGGATCCCTCATCTCGAGCTACGAGGCGGAAACGGGGCTCCTCTGGATGTGGGCGGGACCCTCGTGATTCCTCTCGAGTGGAGACGGGTATGTCGGGGAACTTCTTGATTTGCACCAAGGGTGTGAAGGAGCCTTTCGAAGTTCCAGAGGTGAGATGTGATCAGCCTCGAGACGCCTCAGCAGAAATGGGCCTCATCTCGCCTGGAGGGGAGAACCTCCTGGATTTTGTCGAGTTGCCGCAGGTCTTCTCGAGTTACGACGGGGACCTAAGGGACCCGCTCTGGTGGCCTCAGGAAAGGCCAGTCCCCATGCGAGTTGCTAGGGGGCCTCTCGGGATTCCTCTCCCGTCCATGCCGGGGCCTCAGTCCTTGTGTGCAGTCGGGGCCGGAACCTGAGGATTCCTCTCCAGTGTTGCCATGGATCTTGGGGAGCTTCTGAGTCTCCCCAGGGGAGTCAGGCGGCGTCTCGAGTGGGGGCATGCACGTGTGCTTTCCTCCCGAGCTGCAGCAGTAGTGTCACGCTTCCTGTCACGTGGATCAAGGGATCTGTGGCTTTCCCTCGAGGCTGTCCCTCGAGGCTTTCCCACGAGGCTTTCCCACAGGGCTGTGCCACGTGCCACCTTGGTGTGAGTCGATCCTCGGCGTGAAAGACGAGCCGGTGAAGGGAAAAGAGGTTCCTCTGGAATGGACTGAGACATCTGGGGGACTCTTGGAAAGGTAGCACGACCCTGGAGTTCCTCTCGTGGTTCCTGTTGAGAGGGCCTCCTCTTGAGATGCGACGGGAACGCCGGGAACTCTTTCCCGACGAAGCAGGGACAGGATCCCTCATCTCGAGCTACGAGGCGGAAACGGGGCTCCTCTGGATGTGGGCGGGACCCTCGTGATTCCTCTCGAGTGGAGACGGGTATGTCGGGAAACTTCTTGATTTGCAGCAAGGGTGTGAAGGAGCCTTTCGAAGTTCCAGAGGTGAGGTGTGATCAGCCTCGAGACGCCTCAGCGGAAATGGGCCTCATCTCGCCTGGAGGGGAGAACCTCCCGGATTTTCTCGAGTTGCGGCAGGTCTTCTCGAGTTACGACGGGGACCTCAGGGACCCGCTCTGGTGGCCTCAGGAAAAGCCAGTCCCCATGCGAGTTGCTAGGGGACCTCTCGGGATTCCTCTCCCGTCGATGCCGGGGCCTCAGTCCTTGTGTGGAGTCGGGGCCGGAACCTGAGGTTTCCTCTCCAGTGTTGCCATGGATCTTGGGGTGCTTCTGAGTCTCCCCAGGGGAGTCAGGCCTCGTCTCGAGTGGGGGCATGCACGTGCGCTTTCCTCCCGAGCTGCAGCAGTAGTGTCACGCTTCCTGTCACGTGGATCAAGGGATCTGTGGCTTTCCCTCGAGGCTGTCCCTCGAGGCTTTCCCACGAGGCTTTCCCACAGGGCTGTGCCACGTGCCACCTTGGTGTGAGTCGATCCTCGGCATGTAAGACGAGCCGGTGAAGGGAAAAGAGGTCCGTCTGGAATGGACTGAGACATCTGGGGGACTCTTGGAATGGTGGCACGACCTTGGAGTTCCTCTCGCTCTTCCTGTTGAGAGGACCTCCGCTTGAGATGCCACGGGAATGCCGAGAAATCTTTCCCGACGAAGCAGGGAAAGGATCCCTCATCTCGAGCTACGAGGCGGAAACGGGGCTCCTCTGGATGTGGGCGGGACCCTCGTGATTCCTCTCGAGTGGAGACGGGTATGTCGGGGAACTTCTTGATTTGCACCAAGGGTGTGAAGGAGCCTTTCGAAGTTCCAGAGGTGAGATGTGATCAGCCTCGAGACGCCTCAGCAGAAATGGGCCTCATCTCGCCTGGAGGGGAGAACCTCCTGGATTTTGTCGAGTTGCGGCAGGTCTTCTCGAGTTACGACGGGGACCTCAGGGACCCGCTCTGGTGGCCTCAGGAAAGGCCAGTCCCCATGCGAGTTGCTAGGGGGCCTCTCAGGATTCCTCTCCCGTCCATGCCGGGGCCTCAGTCCTTGTGTGGAGTCGGGGCCGGAACCTGAGGATTCCTCTCCAGTGTTGCCATGGATCTTGGGGTGCTTCTGAGTCTCCCCAGGGGAGTCAGGCCTCATCTCGAGTGGGGGCATGCACGTGCGCTTTCCTCCCGAGCTGCAGCAGTAGTGTCACGCTTCCTGTCACGTGGATCAAGGGATCTGTGCCTTTCCCTCGAAGCTGCCCCTCGAGGCTTTCCCACGAGACTTTCCCACAGGGCTGTGCCACGTGCCACCTTGGTGTGAGTAAATCCTCGGCGTGAAAGACGAGCCGGTGAAGGGAAAAGAGGTTCCTCTGGAATGGACTGAGACATCTGGGGGACTCTTGGAAAGGTAGCACGACCCTGGAGTTCCTCTCGCCGTTCCTGTTGAGAGGGCCTCCTCTTGAGATGCGACGGGAACGCCGGGAACTCTTTCCCGACGAAGCAGGGACAGGATCCCTCATCTCGAGCTACGAGGCCGAAACGGGGCTCCTCTGGATGTGGGCGGGACCCTCGTGATTCCTCTCGAGTGGAGAATGGTATGTCGGGAAACTTCTTGATTTGCAGCAAGGGTGTGAAGGAGCCTTTCGAAGTTCCAGAGGTGAGGTGTGATCAGCCTCGAGACGCCTCAGCGGAAATGGGCCTCATCTCGCCTGGAGGGGAGAACCTCCCGGATTTTCTCGAGTTGCGGCAGGTCTTCTCGAGTTACGACGGGGACCTCAGGGACCCGCTCTGGTGGCCTCAGGAAAGGCCAGTCCCCATGCGAGTTGCTAGGGGACCTCTCGGGATTCCTCTCCCGTCGATGCCGGGGCCTCAGTCCTTGTGTGGAGTCGGGGCCGGAACCTGAGGTTTCCTCTCCAGTGTTGCCATGGATCTTGGGGTGCTTCTGAGTCTCCCCAGGGGAGTCAGGCCTCGTCTCGAGTGGGGGCATGCACGTGCGCTTTCCTCCCGAGCTGCAGCAGTAGTGTCACGCTTCCTGTCACGTGGATCAAGGGATCTGTGGCTTTCCCTCGAGGCTGTCCCTCGAGGCTTTCCCACGAGGCTTTCCCACAGGGCTGTGCCACGTGCCACCTTGGTGTGAGTCGATCCTCGGCATGTAAGACGAGCCGGTGAAGGGAAAAGAGGTCCGTCTGGAATGGACTGAGACATCTGGGGGACTCTTGGAATGGTGGCACGACCTTGGAGTTCCTCTCGCTCTTCCTGTTGAGAGGACCTCCGCTTGAGATGCCACGGGAATGCCGAGAAATCTTTCCCGACGAAGCAGGGAAAGGATCCCTCATCTCGAGCTACGAGGCGGAAACGGGGCTCCTCTGGATGTGGGCGGGACCCTCGTGATTCCTCTCGAGTGGAGACGGGTATGTCGGGGAACTTCTTGATTTGCACCAAGGGTGTGAAGGAGCCTTTCGAAGTTCCAGAGGTGAGATGTGATCAGCCTCGAGACGCCTCAGCAGAAATGGGCCTCATCTCGCCTGGAGGGGAGAACCTCCTGGATTTTGTCGAGTTGCGGCAGGTCTTCTCGAGTTACGACGGGGACCTCAGGGACCCGCTCTGGTGGCCTCAGGAAAGGCCAGTCCCCATGCGAGTTGCTAGGGGGCCTCTCAGGATTCCTCTCCCGTCCATGCCGGGGCCTCAGTCCTTGTGTGGAGTCGGGGCCGGAACCTGAGGATTCCTCTCCAGTGTTGCCATGGATCTTGGGGTGCTTCTGAGTCTCCCCAGGGGAGTCAGGCCTCGTCTCGAGTGGGGGCATGCACGTGCGCTTTCCTCCCGAGCTGCAGCAGTAGTGTCACGCTTCCTGTCACGTGGATCAAGGGATCTGTGCCTTTCCCTCGAAGCTGCCCCTCGAGGCTTTCCCACGAGTCTTTCCCACAGGGCTGTGCCACGTGCCACCTTGGTGTGAGTAAATCCTCGGCGTGAAAGACGAGCCGGTGAAGGGAAAAGAGGTTCCTCTGGAATGGACTGAGACATCTGGGGGACTCTTGGAAAGGTAGCACGACCCTGGAGTTCCTCTCGCCGTTCCTGTTGAGAGGGCCTCCTCTTGAGATGCGACGGGAACGCCGGGAACTCTTTCCCGACGAAGCAGGGACAGGATCCCTCATCTCGAGCTACGAGGCGGAAACGGGGCTCCTCTGGATGTGGGCGGGACCCTCGTGATTCCTCTCGAGTGGAGAATGGTATGTCGGGAAACTTCTTGATTTGCAGCAAGGGTGTGAAGGAGCCTTTCGAAGTTCCAGAGGTGAGGTGTGATCAGCCTCGAGACGCCTCAGCGGAAATGGGCCTCATCTCGCCTGGAGGGGAGAACCTCCCGGATTTTCTCGAGTTGCGGCAGGTCTTCTCGAGTTACGACGGGGACCTCAGGGACCCGCTCTGGTGGCCTCAGGAAAGGCCAGTCCCCATGCGAGTTGCTAGGGGACCTCTCGGGATTCCTCTCCCGTCGATGCCGGGGCCTCAGTCCTTGTGTGGAGTCGGGGCCGGAACCTGAGGTTTCCTCTCCAGTGTTGCCATGGATCTTGGGGTGCTTCTGAGTCTCCCCAGGGGAGTCAGGCCTCGTCTCGAGTGGGGGCATGCACGTGCGCTTTCCTCCCGAGCTGCAGCAGTAGTGTCACGCTTCCTGTCACGTGGATCAAGGGATCTGTGGCTTTCCCTCGAGGCTGTCCCTCGAGGCTTTCCCACGAGGCTTTCCCACAGGGCTGTGCCACGTGCCACCTTGGTGTGAGTCGATCCTCGGCATGTAAGACGAGCCGGTGAAGGGAAAAGAGGTCCGTCTGGAATGGACTGAGACATCTGGGGGACTCTTGGAATGGTGGCACGACCTTGGAGTTCCTCTCGCTCTTCCTGTTGAGAGGACCTCCGCTTGAGATGCCACGGGAATGCCGAGAAATCTTTCCCGACGAAGCAGGGAAAGGATCCCTCATCTCGAGCTACGAGGCGGAAACGGGGCTCCTCTGGATGTGGGCGGGACCCTCGTGATTCCTCTCGAGTGGAGACGGGTATGTCGGGGAACTTCTTGATTTGCACCAAGGGTGTGAAGGAGCCTTTCGAAGTTCCAGAGGTGAGATGTGATCAGCCTCGAGACGCCTCAGCAGAAATGGGCCTCATCTCGCCTGGAGGGGAGAACCTCCTGGATTTTGTCGAGTTGCGGCAGGTCTTCTCGAGTTACGACGGGGACCTCAGGGACCCGCTCTGGTGGCCTCAGGAAAGGCCAGTCCCCATGCGAGTTGCTAGGGGGCCTCTCAGGATTCCTCTCCCGTCCATGCCGGGGCCTCAGTCCTTGTGTGGAGTCGGGGCCGGAACCTGAGGATTCCTCTCCAGTGTTGCCATGGATCTTGGGGTGCTTCTGAGTCTCCCCAGGGGAGTCAGGCCTCGTCTCGAGTGGGGGCATGCACGTGCGCTTTCCTCCCGAGCTGCAGCAGTAGTGTCACGCTTCCTGTCACGTGGATCAAGGGATCTGTGGCTTTCCCTCGAAGCTGCCCCTCGAGGCTTTCCCACGAGTCTTTCCCACAGGGCTGTGCCACGTGCCACCTTGGTGTGAGTAAATCCTCGGCGTGAAAGACGAGCCGGTGAAGGGAAAAGAGGTTCCTCTGGAATGGACTGAGACATCTGGGGGACTCTTGGAAAGGTAGCACGACCCTGGAGTTCCTCTCGCCGTTCCTGTTGAGAGGGCCTCCTCTTGAGATGCGACGGGAACGCCGGGAACTCTTTCCCGACGAAGCAGGGACAGGATCCCTCATCTCGAGCTACGAGGCCGAAACGGGGCTCCTCTGGATGTGGGCGGGACCCTCGTGATTCCTCTCGAGTGGAGACGGGTATGTCGGGAAACTTCTTGATTTGCAGCAAGGGTGTGAAGGAGCCTTTCGAAGTTCCAGAGGTGAGGTGTGATCAGCCTCGAGACGCCTCAGCGGAAATGGGCCTCATCTCGCCTGGAGGGGAGAACCTCCCGGATTTTCTCGAGTTGCGGCAGGTCTTCTCGAGTTACGACGGGGACCTCAGGGACCCGCTCTGGTGGCCTCAGGAAAGGCCAGTCCCCATGCGAGTTGCTAGGGGACCTCTCGGGATTCCTCTCCCGTCGATGCCGGGGCCTCAGTCCTTGTGTGGAGTCGGGGCCGGAACCTGAGGTTTCCTCTCCAGTGTTGCCATGGATCTTGGGGTGCTTCTGAGTCTCCCCAGGGGAGTCAGGCCTCGTCTCGAGTGGGGGCATGCACGTGCGCTTTCCTCCCGAGCTGCAGCAGTAGTGTCACGCTTCCTGTCACGTGGATCAAGGGATCTGTGGCTTTCCCTCGAGGCTGTCCCTCGAGGCTTTCCCACGAGGCTTTCCCACAGGGCTGTGCCACGTGCCACCTTGGTGTGAGTCGATCCTCGGCATGTAAGACGAGCCGGTGAAGGGAAAAGAGGTCCGTCTGGAATGGACTGAGACATCTGGGGGACTCTTGGAATGGTGGCACGACCTTGGAGTTCCTCTCGCTCTTCCTGTTGAGAGGACCTCCGCTTGAGATGCCACGGGAATGCCGAGAAATCTTTCCCGACGAAGCAGGGAAAGGATCCCTCATCTCGAGCTACGAGGCGGAAACGGGGCTCCTCTGGATGTGGGCGGGACCCTCGTGATTCCTCTCGAGTGGAGACGGGTATGTCGGGGAACTTCTTGATTTGCACCAAGGGTGTGAAGGAGCCTTTCGAAGTTCCAGAGGTGAGATGTGATCAGCCTCGAGACGCCTCAGCAGAAATGGGCCTCATCTCGCCTGGAGGGGAGAACCTCCTGGATTTTGTCGAGTTGCGGCAGGTCTTCTCGAGTTACGACGGGGACCTCAGGGACCCGCTCTGGTGGCCTCAGGAAAGGCCAGTCCCCATGCGAGTTGCTAGGGGGCCTCTCAGGATTCCTCTCCCGTCCATGCCGGGGCCTCAGTCCTTGTGTGGAGTCGGGGCCGGAACCTGAGGATTCCTCTCCAGTGTTGCCATGGATCTTGGGGTGCTTCTGAGTCTCCCCAGGGGAGTCAGGCCTCGTCTCGAGTGGGGGCATGCACGTGCGCTTTCCTCCCGAGCTGCAGCAGTAGTGTCACGCTTCCTGTCACGTGGATCAAGGGATCTGTGCCTTTCCCTCGAAGCTGCCCCTCGAGGCTTTCCCACGAGTCTTTCCCACAGGGCTGTGCCACGTGCCACCTTGGTGTGAGTAAATCCTCGGCGTGAAAGACGAGCCGGTGAAGGGAAAAGAGGTTCCTCTGGAATGGACTGAGACATCTGGGGGACTCTTGGAAAGGTAGCACGACCCTGGAGTTCCTCTCGCCGTTCCTGTTGAGAGGGCCTCCTCTTGAGATGCGACGGGAACGCCGGGAACTCTTTCCCGAAGAAGCAGGGACAGGATCCCTCATCTCGAGCTACGAGGCCGAAACGGGGCTCCTCTGGATGTGGGCGGGACCCTCGTGATTCCTCTCGAGTGGAGACGGGTATGTCGGGAAACTTCTTGATTTGCAGCAAGGGTGTGAAGGAGCCTTTCGAAGTTCCAGAGGTGAGGTGTGATCAGCCTCGAGACGCCTCAGCGGAAATGGGCCTCATCTCGCCTGGAGGGGAGAACCTCCCGGATTTTCTCGAGTTGCGGCAGGTCTTCTCGAGTTACGACGGGGACCTCAGGGACCCGCTCTGGTGGCCTCAGGAAAGGCCAGTCCCCATGCGAGTTGCTAGGGGACCTCTCGGGATTCCTCTCCCGTCGATGCCGGGGCCTCAGTCCTTGTGTGGAGTCGGGGCCGGAACCTGAGGTTTCCTCTCCAGTGTTGCCATGGATCTTGGGGTGCTTCTGAGTCTCCCCAGGGGAGTCAGGCCTCGTCTCGAGTGGGGGCATGCACGTGCGCTTTCCTCCCGAGCTGCAGCAGTAGTGTCACGCTTCCTGTCACGTGGATCAAGGGATCTGTGGCTTTCCCTCGAGGCTGTCCCTCGAGGCTTTCCCACGAGGCTTTCCCACAGGGCTGTGCCACGTGCCACCTTGGTGTGAGTCGATCCTCGGCATGTAAGACGAGCCGGTGAAGGGAAAAGAGGTCCGTCTGGAATGGACTGAGACATCTGGGGGACTCTTGGAATGGTGGCACGACCTTGGAGTTCCTCTCGCTCTTCCTGTTGAGAGGACCTCCGCTTGAGATGCCACGGGAATGCCGAGAAATCTTTCCCGACGAAGCAGGGAAAGGATCCCTCATCTCGAGCTACGAGGCGGAAACGGGGCTCCTCTGGATGTGGGCGGGACCCTCGTGATTCCTCTCGAGTGGAGACGGGTATGTCGGGGAACTTCTTGATTTGCACCAAGGGTGTGAAGGAGCCTTTCGAAGTTCCAGAGGTGAGATGTGATCAGCCTCGAGACGCCTCAGCAGAAATGGGCCTCATCTCGCCTGGAGGGGAGAACCTCCTGGATTTTGTCGAGTTGCGGCAGGTCTTCTCGAGTTACGACGGGGACCTCAGGGACCCGCTCTGGTGGCCTCAGGAAAGGCCAGTCCCCATGCGAGTTGCTAGGGGGCCTCTCAGGATTCCTCTCCCGTCCATGCCGGGGCCTCAGTCCTTGTGTGGAGTCGGGGCCGGAACCTGAGGATTCCTCTCCAGTGTTGCCATGGATCTTGGGGTGCTTCTGAGTCTCCCCAGGGGAGTCAGGCCTCGTCTCGAGTGGGGGCATGCACGTGCGCTTTCCTCCCGAGCTGCAGCAGTAGTGTCACGCTTCCTGTCACGTGGATCAAGGGATCTGTGCCTTTCCCTCGAAGCTGCCCCTCGAGGCTTTCCCACGAGTCTTTCCCACAGGGCTGTGCCACGTGCCACCTTGGTGTGAGTAAATCCTCGGCGTGAAAGACGAGCCGGTGAAGGGAAAAGAGGTTCCTCTGGAATGGACTGAGACATCTGGGGGACTCTTGGAAAGGTAGCACGACCCTGGAGTTCCTCTCGCCGTTCCTGTTGAGAGGGCCTCCTCTTGAGATGCGACGGGAACGCCGGGAACTCTTTCCCGACGAAGCAGGGACAGGATCCCTCATCTCGAGCTACGAGGCCGAAACGGGGCTCCTCTGGATGTGGGCGGGACCCTCGTGATTCCTCTCGAGTGGAGACGGGTATGTCGGGAAACTTCTTGATTTGCAGCAAGGGTGTGAAGGAGCCTTTCGAAGTTCCAGAGGTGAGGTGTGATCAGCCTCGAGACGCCTCAGCGGAAATGGGCCTCATCTCGCCTGGAGGGGAGAACCTCCCGGATTTTCTCGAGTTGCGGCAGGTCTTCTCGAGTTACGACGGGGACCTCAGGGACCTGCTCTGGTGGCCTCAGGAAAGGCCAGTCCCCATGCGAGTTGCTAGGGGACCTCTCGGGATTCCTCTCCCGTCGATGCCGGGGCCTCAGTCCTTGTGTGGAGTCGGGGCCGGTACCTGAGGTTTCCTCTCCAGTGTTGCCATGGATCTTGGGGTGCTTCTGAGTCTCCCCAGGGGAGTCAGGCCTCGTCTCGAGTGGGGGCATGCACGTGCGCTTTCCTCCCGAGCTGCAGCAGTAGTGTCACGCTTCCTGTCACGTGGATCAAGGGATCTGTGGCTTTCCCTCGAGGCTGTCCCTCGAGGCTTTCCCACGAGGCTTTCCCACAGGGCTGTGCCACGTGCCACCTTGGTGTGAGTCGATCCTCCGCATGTAAGACGAGCCGGTGAAGGGAAAAGAGGTCCGTCTGGAATGGACTGAGACATCTGGGGGACTCTTGGAATGGTGGCACGACCTTGGAGTTCCTCTCGCTCTTCCTGTTGAGAGGACCTCCGCTTGAGATGCCACGGGAATGCCGAGAAATCTTTCCCGACGAAGCAGGGAAAGGATCCCTCATCTCGAGCTACGAGGCGGAAACGGGGCTCCTCTGGATGTGGGCGGGACCCTCGTGATTCCTCTCGAGTGGAGACGGGTATGTCGGGGAACTTCTTGATTTGCACCAAGGGTGTGAAGGAGCCTTTCGAAGTTCCAGAGGTGAGATGTGATCAGCCTCGAGACGCCTCAGCAGAAATGGGCCTCATCTCGCCTGGAGGGGAGAACCTCCTGGATTTTGTCGAGTTGCGGCAGGTCTTCTCGAGTTACGACGGGGACCTCAGGGACCCGCTCTGGTGGCCTCAGGAAAGGCCAGTCCCCATGCGAGTTGCTAGGGGGCCTCTCAGGATTCCTCTCCCGTCCATGCCGGGGCCTCAGTCCTTGTGTGGAGTCGGGGCCGGAACCTGAGGATTCCTCTCCAGTGTTGCCATGGATCTTGGGGTGCTTCTGAGTCTCCCCAGGGGAGTCAGGCCTCGTCTCGAGTGGGGGCATGCACGTGCGCTTTCCTCCCGAGCTGCAGCAGTAGTGTCACGCTTCCTGTCACGTGGATCAAGGGATCTGTGGCTTTCCCTCGAAGCTGCCCCTCGAGGCTTTCCCACGAGTCTTTCCCACAGGGCTGTGCCACGTGCCACCTTGGTGTGAGTAAATCCTCGGCGTGAAAGACGAGCCGGTGAAGGGAAAAGAGGTCCGTCTGGAATGGACTGAGACATCTGGGGGACTCTTGGAAAGGTAGCACGACCCTGGAGTTCCTCTCGCCGTTCCTGTTGAGAGGGCCTCCTCTTGAGATGCGACGGGAACGCCGGGAACTCTTTCCCGACGAAGCAGGGACAGGATCCCTCATCTCGAGCTACGAGGCCGAAACGGGGCTCCTCTGGATGTGGGCGGGACCCTCGTGATTCCTCTCGAGTGGAGACGGGTATGTCGGGAAACTTCTTGATTTGCAGCAAGGGTGTGAAGGAGCCTTTCGAAGTTCCAGAGGTGAGGTGTGATCAGCCTCGAGACGCCTCAGCGGAAATGGGCCTCATCTCGCCTGGAGGGGAGAACCTCCCGGATTTTCTCGAGTTGCGGCAGGTCTTCTCGAGTTACGACGGGGACCTCAGGGACCCGCTCTGGTGGCCTCAGGAAAGGCCAGTCCCCATGCGAGTTGCTAGGGGACCTCTCGGGATTCCTCTCCCGTCGATGCCGGGGCCTCAGTCCTTGTGTGGAGTCGGGGCCGGAACCTGAGGTTTCCTCTCCAGTGTTGCCATGGATCTTGGGGTGCTTCTGAGTCTCCCCAGGGGAGTCAGGCCTCGTCTCGAGTGGGGGCATGCACGTGCGCTTTCCTCCCGAGCTGCAGCAGTAGTGTCACGCTTCCTGTCACGTGGATCAAGGGATCTGTGGCTTTCCCTCGAGGCTGTCCCTCGAGGCTTTCCCACGAGGCTTTCCCACAGGGCTGTGCCACGTGCCACCTTGGTGTGAGTCGATCCTCGGCATGTAAGACGAGCCGGTGAAGGGAAAAGAGGTCCGTCTGGAATGGACTGAGACATCTGGGGGACTCTTGGAATGGTGGCACGACCTTGGAGTTCCTCTCGCTCTTCCTGTTGAGAGGACCTCCGCTTGAGATGCCACGGGAATGCCGAGAAATCTTTCCCGACGAAGCAGGGAAAGGATCCCTCATCTCGAGCTACGAGGCGGAAACGGGGCTCCTCTGGATGTGGGCGGGACCCTCGTGATTCCTCTCGAGAGGAGACGGGTATGTCGGGGAACTTCTTGATTTGCACCAAGGGTGTGAAGGAGCCTTTCGAAGTTCCAGAGGTGAGATGTGATCAGCCTCGAGACGCCTCAGCAGAAATGGGCCTCATCTCGCCTGGAGGGGAGAACCTCCTGGATTTTGTCGAGTTGCGGCAGGTCTTCTCGAGTTACGACGGGGACCTCAGGGACCCGCTCTGGTGGCCTCAGGAAAGGCCAGTCCCCATGCGAGTTGCTAGGGGGCCTCTCAGGATTCCTCTCCCGTCCATGCCGGGGCCTCAGTCCTTGTGTGGAGTCGGGGCCGGAACCTGAGGATTCCTCTCCAGTGTTGCCATGGATCTTGGGGTGCTTCTGAGTCTCCCCAGGGGAGTCAGGCCTCGTCTCGAGTGGGGGCATGCACGTGCGCTTTCCTCCCGAGCTGCAGCAGTAGTGTCACGCTTCCTGTCACGTGGATCAAGGGATCTGTGGCTTTCCCTCGAAGCTGCCCCTCGAGGCTTTCCCACGAGTCTTTCCCACAGGGCTGTGCCACGTGCCACCTTGGTGTGAGTAAATCCTCGGCGTGAAAGACGAGCCGGTGAAGGGAAAAGAGGTTCCTCTGGAATGGACTGAGACATCTGGGGGACTCTTGGAAAGGTAGCACGACCCTGGAGTTCCTCTCGCCGTTCCTGTTGAGAGGGCCTCCTCTTGAGATGCGACGGGAACGCCGGGAACTCTTTCCCGACGAAGCAGGGACAGGATCCCTCATCTCGAGCTACGAGGCCGAAACGGGGCTCCTCTGGATGTGGGCGGGACCCTCGTGATTCCTCTCGAGTGGAGACGGGTATGTCGGGAAACTTCTTGATTTGCAGCAAGGGTGTGAAGGAGCCTTTCGAAGTTCCAGAGGTGAGGTGTGATCAGCCTCGAGACGCCTCAGCGGAAATGGGCCTCATCTCGCCTGGAGGGGAGAACCTCCCGGATTTTCTCGAGTTGCGGCAGGTCTTCTCGAGTTACGACGGGGACCTCAGGGACCCGCTCTGGTGGCCTCAGGAAAGGCCAGTCCCCATGCGAGTTGCTAGGGGACCTCTCGGGATTCCTCTCCCGTCGATGCCGGGGCCTCAGTCCTTGTGTGGAGTCGGGGCCGGAACCTGAGGTTTCCTCTCCAGTGTTGCCATGGATCTTGGGGTGCTTCTGAGTCTCCCCAGGGGAGTCAGGCCTCGTCTCGAGTGGGGGCATGCACGTGCGCTTTCCTCCCGAGCTGCAGCAGTAGTGTCACGCTTCCTGTCACGTGGATCAAGGGATCTGTGGCTTTCCCTCGAGGCTGTCCCTCGAGGCTTTCCCACGAGGCTTTCCCACAGGGCTGTGCCACGTGCCACCTTGGTGTGAGTCGATCCTCGGCATGTAAGACGAGCCGGTGAAGGGAAAAGAGGTCCGTCTGGAATGGACTGAGACATCTGGGGGACTCTTGGAATGGTGGCACGACCTTGGAGTTCCTCTCGCTCTTCCTGTTGAGAGGACCTCCGCTTGAGATGCCACGGGAATGCCGAGAAATCTTTCCCGACGAAGCAGGGAAAGGATCCCTCATCTCGAGCTACGAGGCGGAAACGGGGCTCCTCTGGATGTGGGCGGGACCCTCGTGATTCCTCTCGAGTGGAGACGGGTATGTCGGGGAACTTCTTGATTTGCACCAAGGGTGTGAAGGAGCCTTTCGAAGTTCCAGAGGTGAGATGTGATCAGCCTCGAGACGCCTCAGCAGAAATGGGCCTCATCTCGCCTGGAGGGGAGAACCTCCTGGATTTTGTCGAGTTGCGGCAGGTCTTCTCGAGTTACGACGGGGACCTCAGGGACCCGCTCTGGTGGCCTCAGGAAAGGCCAGTCCCCATGCGAGTTGCTAGGGGGCCTCTCAGGATTCCTCTCCCGTCCATGCCGGGGCCTCAGTCCTTGTGTGGAGTCGGGGCCGGAACCTGAGGATTCCTCTCCAGTGTTGCCATGGATCTTGGGGTGCTTCTGAGTCTCCCCAGGGGAGTCAGGCCTCGTCTCGAGTGGGGGCATGCACGTGCGCTTTCCTCCCGAGCTGCAGCAGGAGTGTCACGCTTCCTGTCACGTGGATCAAGGGATCTGTGGCTTTCCCTCGAAGCTGCCCCTCGAGGCTTTCCCACGAGTCTTTCCCACAGGGCTGTGCCACGTGCCACCTTGGTGTGAGTAAATCCTCGGCGTGAAAGACGAGCCGGTGAAGGGAAAAGAGGTTCCTCTGGAATGGACTGAGACATCTGGGGGACTCTTGGAAAGGTAGCACGACCCTGGAGTTCCTCTCGCCGTTCCTGTTGAGAGGGCCTCCTCTTGAGACGCGACGGGAACGCCGGGAACTCTTTCCCGACGAAGCAGGGACAGGATCCCTCATCTCGAGCTACGAGGCGGAAACGGGGCTCCTCTGGATGTGGGCGGGACCCTCGTGATTCCTCTCGAGTGGAGACGGGTATGTCGGGAAACTTCTTGATTTGCAGCAAGGGTGTGAAGGAGCCTTTCGAAGTTCCAGAGGTGAGGTGTGATCAGCCTCGAGACGCCTCAGCGGAAATGGGCCTCATCTCGCCTGGAGGGGAGAACCTCCCGGATTTTCTCGAGTTGCGGCAGGTCTTCTCGAGTTACGACGGGGACCTCAGGGACCCGCTCTGGTGGCCTCAGGAAAGGCCAGTCCCCATGCGAGTTGCTAGGGGACCTCTCGGGATTCCTCTCCCGTCGATGCCGGGGCCTCAGTCCTTGTGTGGAGTCGGGGCCGGAACCTGAGGTTTCCTCTCCAGTGTTGCCATGGATCTTGGGGTGCTTCTGAGTCTCCCCAGGGGAGTCAGGCCTCGTCTCGAGTGGGGGCATGCACGTGCGCTTTCCTCCCGAGCTGCAGCAGTAGTGTCACGCTTCCTGTCACGTGGATCAAGGGATCTGTGGCTTTCCCTCGAGGCTGTCCCTCGAGGCTTTCCCACGAGGCTTTCCCACAGGGCTGTGCCACGTGCCACCTTGTTGTGAGTCGATCCTCGGCATGTAAGACGAGCCGGGGAAGGGAAAAGAGGTCCGTCTGGAATGGACTGAGACATCTGGGGGACTCTTGGAATGGTGGCACGACCTTGGAGTTCCTCTCGCTCTTCCTGTTGAGAGGACCTCCGCTTGAGATGCCACGGGAATGCCGAGAAATCTTTCCCGACGAAGCAGGGAAAGGATCCCTCATCTCGAGCTACGAGGCGGAAACGGGGCTCCTCTGGATGTGGGCGGGACCCTCGTGATTCCTCTCGAGTGGAGACGGGTATGTCGGGGAACTTCTTGATTTGCACCAAGGGTGTGAAGGAGCCTTTCGAAGTTCCAGAGGTGAGATGTGATCAGCCTCGAGACGCCTCAGCAGAAATGGACCTCATCTCGCCTGGAGGGGAGATCCTCCTGGATTTTGTCGAGTTGCGGCAGGTCTTCTCGAGTTACGACGGGGACCTCAGGGACCCGCTCTGGTGGCCTCAGGAAAGGCCAGTCCCCATGCGAGTTGCTAGGGGGCGTCTCAGGATTCCTCTCCCGTCCATGCCGGGGCCTCAGTCCTTGTGTGGAGTCGGGGCCGGAACCTGAGGATTCCTCTCCAGTGTTGCCATGGATCTTGGGGTGCTTCTGAGTCTCCCCAGGGGAGTCAGGCCTCGTCTCGAGTGGGGGCATGCACGTGCGCTTTCCTCCCGAGCTGCAGCAGTAGTGTCACGCTTCCTGTCACGTGGATCAAGGGATCTGTGGCTTTCCCTCGAGGCTGTCCCTCGAGGCTTTCCCACGAGGCTTTCCCACAGGGCTGTGCCACGTGCCACCTTGGTGTGAGTCGATCCTCGGCATGTAAGACGAGCCGGTGAAGGGAAAAGAGGTCCGTCTGGAATGGACTGAGACATCTGGGGGACTCTTGGAATGGTGGCACGACCCTGGAGTTCCTCTCGCCGTTCCTGTTGAGAGGGCCTCCTCTTGAGATGCGACGGGAACGCCGGGAACTCTTTCCCGACGAAGCAGGGAAAGGATCTCTGATCTCGAGCTACGAGGCGGAAACGTGGCTCCTCTGGATGTGGGCGGGACCCTCGTGATTCCTCTCGAGTGGAGCCGGCTATGTCGGGGAACTTCTTGATTTGCACCAAGGGTGTGAAGGAGCCTTTCGAAGTTCCAGAGGTGAGATGTGATCAGCCTCGAGACGCCTCAGCAGAAATAGACCTCATCTCGCCTGGAGGGGAGAACCTCCTGGATTTTGTCGAGTTGCGGCAGGTCTTCTCGAGTTACGACGGGGACCTCAGGGACCCGCTCTGGTGGCCTCAGGAAAGGCCAGTCCCCATGCGAGTTGCTAGGGGGCGTCTCAGGATTCCTCTCCCGTCCATGCCGGGGCCTCAGTCCTTGTGTGGAGTCGGGGCCGGAACCTGAGGATTCCTCTCCAGTGTTGCCATGGATCTTGGGGTGCTTCTGAGTCTCCCCAGGGGAGTCAGGCCTCGTCTCGAGTGGGGGCATGCACGTGCGCTTTCCTCCCGAGCTGCAGCAGGAGTGTCACGCTTCCTGTCACGTGGATCAAGGGATCTGTGGCTTTCCCTCGAAGCTGCCCCTCGAGGCTTTCCCACGAGTCTTTCCCACAGGGCTGTGCCACGTGCCACCTTGGTGTGAGTAAATCCTCGGCGTGAAAGACGAGCCGGTGAAGGGAAAAGAGGTTCCTCTGGAATGGACTGAGACATCTGGGGGACTCTTGGAAAGGTAGCACGACCCTGGAGTTCCTCTCGCCGTTCCTGTTGAGAGGGCCTCCTCTTGAGATGCGACGGGAACGCCGGGAACTCTTTCCCGACGAAGCAGGGACAGGATCCCTCATCTCGAGCTACGAGGCCGAAACGGGGCTCGTCTGGATGTGGGCGGGACCCTCGTGATTCCTCTCGAGTGGAGACGGGTATGTCGGGGAACTTCTTGATTTGCAGCAAGGGTGTGAAGGAGCCTTTCGAAGTTCCAGAGGTGAGGTGTGATCAGCCTCGTGACGCCTCAGCGGAAATGGGCCTCATCTCGCCTGGAGGGGAGAACCTCCCGGATTTTCTCGAGTTGCGGCAGGTCTTCTCGAGTTACGACGGGAACCTCAGGGACCCGCTCTGGTGGCCTCAGGAAAGGCCAGTCCCCATGCGAGTTGCTAGGGGACCTCTCGGGATTCCTCTCCCGTCGATGCCGGGGCCTCAGTCCTTGTGTGGAGTCGGGGCCGGAACCTGAGGATTCCTCTCCAGTGTTGCCATGGATCTTGGGGTGCTTCTGAGTCTCCCCAGGGGAGTCAGGCCTAGTCTCGAGTGGGGGCATGCACGTGCGCTTTCCTCCCGAGCTGCAGCAGTAGTGTCACGCTTCCTGTCACGTGGATCAAGGGATCTGTGGCTTTCCCTCGAGGCTGTCCCTCGAGGCTTTCCCACGAGGCTTTCCCACAGGGCTGTGCCACGCGCCACCTTGGTGTGAGTCGATCCTCGGCATGTAAGACGAGCCGGTGAAGGGAAAAGAGGTCCGTCTGAAATGGACTGAGACATCTGGGGGACTCTTGGAATGGTGGCACGACCTTGGAGTTCCTCTCGCTCTTCCTGTTGAGAGGACCTCCGCTTGAGATGCCACGGGAATGCCGAGAAATCTTTCCCGAAGAAGCAGGGAAAGGATCCCTCATCTCGAGCTACGAGGCGGAAACGGGGCTCCTCTGGATGTGGGCGGGACCCTCGTGATTCCTCTCGAGTGGAGCCGGCTATGTCGGGGAACTTCTTGATTTGCACCAAGGGTGTGAAGGAGCCTTTCGAAGTTCCAGAGGTGAGATGTGATCAGCCTCGAGACGCCTCAGCAGAAATGGACCTCATCTCGCCTGGAGGGGAGAACCTCCTGGATTTTGTCGAGTTGCGGCAGGTCTTCTCGAGTTACGACGGGGACCTCAGGGACCCGCTCTGGTGGCCTCAGGAAAGGCCAGTCCCCATGCGAGTTGCTAGGGGGCCTCTCAGGATTCCTCTCCCGTCCATGCCGGGGCCTCAGTCCTTGTGTGGAGTCGGGGCCGGAACCTGAGGATTCCTCTCCAGTGTTGCCATGGATCTTGGGGTGCTTCTGAGTCTCCCCAGGGGAGTCAGGCCTCGTCTCGAGTGGGGGCATGCACGTGCGCTTTCCTCCCGAGCTGCAGCAGGAGTGTCACGCTTCCTGTCACGTGGATCAAGGGATCTGTGGCTTTCCCTCGAAGCTGCCCCTCGAGGCTTTCCCACGAGTCTTTCCCACAGGGCTGTGCCACGTGCCACCTTGGTGTGAGTAAATCCTCGGCGTGAAAGACGAGCCGGTGAAGGGAAAAGAGGTTCCTCTGGAATGGACTGAGATATCTGGGGGACTCTTGGAAAGGTAGCACGACCCTGGAGTTCCTCTCGCCGTTCCTGTTGAGAGGGCCTCCTCTTGAGATGCGACGGGAACGCCGGGAACTCTTTCCCGACGAAGCAGGGACAGGATCCCTCATCTCGAGCTACGAGGCCGAAACGGGGCTCGTCTGGATGTGGGCGGGACCCTCGTGATTCCTCTCGAGTGGAGACGGGTATGTCGGGGAACTTCTTGATTTGCAGCAAGGGTGTGAAGGAGCCTTTCGAAGTTCCAGAGGTGAGGTGTGATCAGCCTCGAGACGCCTCAGCGGAAATGGGCCTCATCTCGCCTGGAGGGGAGAACCTCCCGGATTTTCTCGAGTTGCGGCAGGTCTTCTCGAGTTACGACGGGAACCTCAGGGACCCGCTCTGGTGGCCTCAGGAAAGGCCAGTCCCCATGCGAGTTGCTAGGGGACCTCTCGGGATTCCTCTCCCGTCGATGCCGGGGCCTCAGTCCTTGTGTGGAGTCGGGGCCGGAACCTGAGGATTCCTCTCCAGTGTTGCCATGGATCTTGGGGTGCTTCTGAGTCTCCCCAGGGGAGTCAGGCCTCGTCTCGAGTGGGGGCATGCACGTGCGCTTTCCTCCCGAGCTGCAGCAGTAGTGTCACGCTTCCTGTCACGTGGATCAAGGGATCTGTGGCTTTCCCTCGAGGCTGTCCCTCGAGGCTTTCCCACGAGGCTTTCCCACAGGGCTGTGCCACGCGCCACCTTGGTGTGAGTCGATCCTCGGCATGTAAGACGAGCCGGTGAAGGGAAAAGAGGTCCGTCTGGAATGGACTGAGACATATGGGGGACTCTTGGAATGGTGGCACGACCTTGGAGTTCCTCTCGCTCTTCCTGTTGAGAGGACCTCCGCTTGAGATTCCACGGAAATGCCGAGAAATCTTTCCCGACGAAGCAGGGAAAGGATCCCTCATCTCGAGCTACGAGGCGGAAACGGGGCTCCTCTGGATGTGGGCGGGACCCTCGTGATTCCTCTCGAGTGGAGACGGGTATGTCGGGGAACTTCTTGATTTGCACCAAGGGTGTGAAGGAGCCTTTCGAAGTTCCAGAGGTGAGATGTGATCAGCCTCGAGACGCCTCAGCAGAAATGGGCCTCATCTCGCCTGGAGGGGAGAACCTCCTGGATTTTCTCGAGTTGCGGCAGGTCTTCTCGAGTTACGACGGGGACCTCAGGGACCCGCTCTGGTGGCCTCAGGAAAGGCCAGTCCCCATGCGAGTTGCTAGGGGGCCTCTCGTGATTCCTCTCCCATCCATGCCGGGGTCTCAGTCCTTGTGTGCAGTCGGGGCCGGAACCTGAGGATTCCTCTCCAGTGTTGCCATGGATCTTGGGGAGCTTCTGAGTCTCCCCAGGGGAGTCAGGTGGCGTCTCGAGTGGGGGCATGCACGTGCGCTTTCCTCCCGAGCTGCAGCAGTAGTGTCACGCTTCCTGTCACGTGGTTCAAGGGATCTGTGCTTTCCCTCGAGGCTGTCCCTCGAGGCTTTCCCACGAGGCTTTCCCACAGGGCTGTGCCACGTGCCACCTTGGTGTGAGTCGATCCTCGGCGTGAAAGACGAGCCGGTGAAGGGAAAAGAGGTTCCTCTGGAATGGACTGAGACATCTGGGGGACTCTTGGAATGGTGGCACGACCCTGGAGTTCCTCTCGCCGTTCCTGTTGAGAGGGCCTCCTCTTGAGATGCGACGGGAACGCCGGGAACTCTTTCCCGACGAAGCAGGGAAAGGATCTCTGATCTCGAGCTACGAGGCGGAAACGTGGCTCCTCTGGATGTGGGCGGGACCCTCGTGATTCCTCTCGAGTGGAGCCGGCTATGTCGGGGAACTTCTTGATTTGCACCAAGGGTGTGAAGGAGCCTTTCGAAGTTCCAGAGGTGAGATGTGATCAGCCTCGAGACGCCTCAGCAGAAATGGACCTCATCTCGCCTGGAGGGGAGAACCTCCTGGATTTTGTCGAGTTGCGGCAGGTCTTCTCGAGTTACGACGGGGACCTCAGGGACCCGCTCTGGTGGCCTCAGGAAAGGCCAGTCCCCATGCGAGTTGCTAGGGGGCCTCTCAGGATTCCTCTCCCGTCCATGCCGGGGCCTCAGTCCTTGTGTGGAGTCGGGGCCGGAACCTGAGGATTCCTCTCCAGTGTTGCCATGGATCTTGGGGTGCTTCTGAGTCTCCCCAGGGGAGTCAGGCCTCGTCTCGAGTGGGGGCATGCACGTGCGCTTTCCTCCCGAGCTGCAGCAGGAGTGTCACGCTTCCTGTCACGTGCATCAAGGGATCTGTGGCTTTCCCTCGAAGCTGCCCCTCGAGGCTTTCCCACGAGTCTTTCCCACAGGGCTGTGCCACGTGCCACCTTGGTGTGAGTAAATCCTCGGCGTGAAAGACGAGCCGGTGAAGGGAAAAGAGGTTCCTCTGGAATGGACTGAGACATCTGGGGGACTCTTGGAAAGGTAGCACGACCC
Source organism: Budorcas taxicolor (assembly GCF_023091745.1). Lineage (NCBI taxonomy): Eukaryota > Metazoa > Chordata > Mammalia > Artiodactyla > Bovidae > Budorcas > Budorcas taxicolor. The sequence goes on from NW_026292711.1 coordinate 2,127,799, forward strand.
TGGAGTTCCTCTCGCCGTTCCTGTTGAGAGGGCCTCCTCTTGAGATGCGACGGGAACGCCGGGAACTCTTTCCCGACGAAGCAGGGACAGGATCCCTCATCTCGAGCTACGAGGCCGAAACGGGGCTCCTCTGGATGTGGGCGGGACCCTCGTGATTCCTCTCGAGTGGAGACGGGTATGTTGGGGAACTTCTTGATTTGCAGCAAGGGTGTGAAGGAGCCTTTCGAAGTTCCAGAGGTGAGGTGTGATCAGCCTCGAGACGCCTCAGCGGAAATGGGCCTCCTCTCGCCTGGAGGGGAGAACCTCCCGGATTTTCTCGAGTTGCGGCAGGTCTTCTCGAGTTACGACGGGGACCTCAGGGACCCGCTCTGGTGGCCTCAGGAAAGGCCAGTCCCCATGCGAGTTGCTAGGGGGCCTCTCAGGATTCCTCTCCCGTCCATGCCGGGGCCTCAGTCCTTGTCTGGAGTCGGGGCCGGAACCTGAGGATTCCTCTCCAGTGTTGCCATGGATCTTGGGGTGCTTCTGAGTCTCCCCAGGGGAGTCAGGCCTCGTCTCGAGTGGGGGCATGCACGTGCGCTTTCCTCCCGAGCTGCAGCAGTAGTGTCACGCTTCCTGTCACGTGGATCAAGGGATCTGTGGCTTTCCCTCGAAGCTGCCCCTCGAGGCTTTCCCACGAGTCTTTCCAACAGGGCTGTGCCACGTGCCACCTTGGTGTGAGTAAATCCTCGGCGTGAAAGACGAGCCGGTGAAGGGAAAAGAGGTTCCTCTGGAATGGACTGAGACATCTGGGGGACTCTTGGAATGGTGGCACGACCTTGGAGTTCCTCTCGCTCTTCCTGTTGAGAGGACCTCCGCTTGAGATTCCACGGAAATGCCGAGAAATCTTTCCCGACGAAGCAGGGAAAGGATCCCTCATCTCGAGCTACGAGGCGGAAACGGGGCTCCTCTGGATGTGGGCGGGACCCTCGTGATTCCTCTCGAGTGGAGACGGGTATGTCGGGGAACTTCTTGATTTGCACCAAGGGTGTGAAGGAGCCTTTCGAAGTTCCAGAGGTGAGATGTGATCAGCCTCGAGACGCCTCAGCAGAAATGGGCCTCATCTCGCCTGGAGGGGAGAACCTCCTGGATTTTCTCGAGTTGCGGCAGGTCTTCTCGAGTTACGACGGGGACCTCAGGGACCCGCTCTGGTGGCCTCAGGAAAGGCCAGTCCCCATGCGAGTTGCTAGGGGGCCTCTCGTGATTCCTCTCCCATCCATGCCGGGGTCTCAGTCCTTGTGTGCAGTCGGGGCCGGAACCTGAGGATTCCTCTCCAGTGTTGCCATGGATCTTGGGGAGCTTCTGAGTCTCCCCAGGGGAGTCAGGCGGCGTCTCGAGTGGGGGCATGCACGTGCGCTTTCCTCCCGAGCTGCAGCAGTAGTGTCACGCTTCCTGTCACGTGGATCAAGGGATCTGTGGCTTTCCCTCGAGGCTGTCCCTCGAGGCTTTCCCACGAGGCTTTCCCACAGGGCTGTGCCACGTGCCACCTTGGTGTGAGTCGATCCTCGGCGTGAAAGACGAGCCGGTGAAGGGAAAAGAGGTTCCTCTGGAGTGGACTGAGACATCTGGGGGACTCTTGGAAAGGTAGCACGACCCTGGAGTTCCTCTCGCCGTTCCTGTTGAGAGGGCCTCCTCTTGAGATGCGACGGGAACGCCGGGAACTCTTTCCCGACGAAGCAGGGACAGGATCCCTCATCTCGAGCTACGAGGCCGAAACGGGGCTCCTCTGGATGTGGGCGGGACCCTCGTGATTCCTCTCGAGTGGAGACGGGTATGTCGGGGAACTTCTTGATTTGCAGCAAGGGTGTGAAGGAGCCTTTCGAAGTTCCAGAGGTGAGGTGTGATCAGCCTCGAGACGCCTCAGCGGAAATGGGCCTCATCTCGCCTGGAGGGGAGAACCTCCCGGATTTTCTCGAGTTGCGGCAGGTCTTCTCGAGTTACGACGGGGACCTCAGGGACCCGCTCTGGTGGCCTCAGGAAAGGCCAGTCCCCATGCGAGTTGCTAGGGGGCCTCTCAGGATTCCTCTCCCGTCCATGCCGGGGCCTCAGTCCTTGTCTGGAGTCGGGGCCGGAACCTGAGGATTCCTCTCCAGTGTTGCCATGGATCTTGGGGTGCTTCTGAGTCTCCCCAGGGGAGTCAGGCCTCGTCTCGAGTGGGGGCATGCACGTGCGCTTTCCTCCCGAGCTGCAGCAGGAGTGTCACGCTTCCTGTCACGTGGATCAAGGGATCTGTGGCTTTCCCTCGAAGCTGCCCCTCGAGGCTTTCCCACGAGGCTTTCCCACAGGGCTGTGCCACGTGCCACCTTGGTGTGAGTAAATCCTCGGCGTGAAAGACGAGCCGGTGAAGGGAAAAGAGGTTCCTCTGGAATGGACTGAGACATCTGGGGGACTCTTGGAAAGGTAGCACGACCCTGGAGTTCCTCTCGCCGTTCCTGTTGAGAGGGCCTCCTCTTGAGATGCGACGGGAACACCGGGAACTCTTTCCCGACGAAGCAGGGACAGGATCCCTCATCTCGAGCTACGAGGCCGAAACGGGGCTCCTCTGGATGTGGGCGGGACCCTCGTGATTCCTCTCGAGTGGAGACGGGTATGTCGGGGAACTTCTTGATTTGCAGCAAGGGTGTGAAGGAGCCTTTCGAAGTTCCAGAGGTGAGGTGTGATCAGCCTCGAGACGCCTCAGCGGAAATGGGCCTCCTCTCGCCTGGAGGGGAGAACCTCCCGGATTTTCTCGAGTTGCGGCAGGTCTTCTCGAGTTACGACGGGGACCTCAGGGACCCGCTCTGGTGGCCTCAAGAAAGGCCAGTCCCCATGCGAGTTGCTAGGGGACCTCTCGGGATTCCTCTCCCGTCGATGCCGGGGCCTCAGTCCTTGTGTGGAGTCGGGGCCGGAACCTGAGGATTCCTCTCCAGTGTTGCCATGGATCTTGGGGTGCTTCTGAGTCTCCCCAGGGGAGTCAGGCCTCGTCTCGAGTGGGGGCATGCACGTGCGCTTTCCTCCCGAGCTGCAGCAGTAGTGTCACGCTTCCTGTCACGTGGATCAAGGGATCTGTGGCTTTCCCACGAGGCTGTCCCTCGAGGCTTTCCCACGAGGCTTTCCCACAGGGCTGTGCCACGTGCCACCTTGGTGTGAGTCGATCCTCGGCATGTAAGACGAGCCGGTGAAAGGAAAAGAGGTCCGTCTGGAATGGACTGAGACATCTGGGGGACTCTTGGAATGGTGGCACGACCTTGGAGTTCCTCTCGCTCTTCCTGTTGAGAGGACCTCCGCTTGAGATTCCACGGAAATGCCGAGAAATCTTTCCAGACGAAGCAGGGAAAGGATCCCTCATCTCGAGCTACGAGGCGGAAACGGGGGTCCTCTGGATGTGGGCGGGACCCTCGTGATTCCTCTCGAGTGGAGACGGGTATGTCGGGGAACTTCTTGATTTGCACCAAGGGTGTGAAGGAGCCTTTCGAAGTTCCAGAGGTGAGATGTGATCAGCCTCGAGACGCCTCAGCAGAAATGGGCCTCATCTCGCCTGGAGGGGAGAACCTCCTGGATTTTCTCGAGTTGCGGCAGGTCTTCTCGAGTTACGACGGGGACCTCAGGGACCCGCTCTGGTGGCCTCAGGAAAGGCCAGTCCCCATGCGAGTTGCTAGGGGGCCTCTCGTGATTCCTCTCCCATCCATGCCGGGGTCTCAGTCCTTGTGTGCAGTCGGGGCCGGAACCTGAGGATTACTCTCCAGTGTTGCCATGGATCTTGGGGAGCTTCTGAGTCTCCCCAGGGGAGTCAGGCGGCGTCTCGAGTGGGGGCATGCACGTGCGCTTTCCTCCCGAAATGCAGCAGTAGTGTCACGCTTCCTGTCACGTGGATCAAGGGATCTGTGGCTTTCCCTCGAGGCTGTCCCTCGAGGCTTTCCCACGAGGCTTTCCCACAGGGCTGTGCCACGTGCCACCTTGGTGTGAGTCGATCCTCGGCGTGAAAGACGAGCCGGTGAAGGGAAAAGAGGTTCCTCTGGAATGGACTGAGACATCTGGGGGACTCTTGGAATGGTGGCACGACCCTGGAGTTCCTCTCGCCGTTCCTGTTGAGAGGGCCTCCTCTTGAGATGCGACGGGAACGCCGGGAACTCTTTCCCGACGAAGCAGGGAAAGGATCTCTGATCTCGAGCTACGAGGCGGAAACGTGGCTCCTCTGGATGTGGGCGGGACCCTCGTGATTCCTCTCGAGTGGAGCCGGCTATGTCGGGGAACTTCTTGATTTGCACCAAGGGTGTGAAGGAGCCTTTCGAAGTTCCAGAGGTGAGATGTGATCAGCCTCGAGACGCCTCAGCAGAAATGGACCTCATCTCGCCTGGAGGGGAGAACCTCCTGGATTTTGTCGAGTTTTGGCAGGTCTTCTCGAGTTACGACGGGGACCTCAGGGACCCGCTCTGGTGGCCTCAGGAAAGGCCAGTCCCCATGCGAGTTGCTAGGGGGCCTCTCAGGATTCCTCTCCCGTCCATGCCGGGGCCTCAGTCCTTGTGTGGAGTCGGGGCCGGAACCTGAGGATTCCTCTCCAGTGTTGCCATGGATCTTGGGGTGCTTCTGAGTCTCCCCAGGGGAGTCAGGCCTCGTCTCGAGTGGGGGCATGCACGTGCGCTTTCCTCCCGAGCTGCAGCAGTAGTGTCACGCTTCCTGTCACGTGGATCAAGGGATCTGTGGCTTTCCCTCGAAGCTGCCCCTCGAGGCTTTCCCACGAGTCTTTCCCACAGGGCTGTGCCACGTGCCACCTTGGTGTGAGTAAATCCTCGGCGTGAAAGACGAGCCGGTGAAGGGAAAAGAGGTTCCTCTGGAGTGGACTGAGACATCTGGGGGACTCTTGGAAAGGTAGCAAGACCCTGGAGTTCCTCTCGCCGTTCCTGTTGAGAGGGCCTCCTCTTGAGATGCGACGGGAACGCCGGGAACTCTTTCCCGACGAAGCAGGGACAGGATCCCTCATCTCGAGCTACGAGGCCGAAACGGGGCTCCTCTGGATGTGGGCGGGACCCTCGTGATTCCTCTCGAGTGGAGACGGGTATGTCGGGGAACTTCTTGATTTGCAGCAAGGGTGTGAAGGAGCCTTTCGAAGTTCCAGAGGTGAGGTGTGATCAGCCTCGAGACGCCTCAGCGGAAATGGGCCTCATCTCGCCTGGAGGGGAGAACCTCCCGGATTTTCTCGAGTTGCGGCAGGTCTTCTCGAGTTACGACGGGGACCTCAGGGACCCGCTCTGGTGGCCTCAGGAAAGGCCAGTCCCCATGCGAGTTGCTAGGGGGCCTCTCAGGATTCCTCTCCCGTCCATGCCGGGGCCTCAGTCCTTGTCTGGAGTCGGGGCCGGAACCTGAGGATTCCTCTCCAGTGTTGCCATGGATCTTGGGGTGCTTCTGAGTCTCCCCAGGGGAGTCAGGCCTCGTCTCGAGTGGGGGCATGCACGTGCGCTTTCCTCCCGAGCTGCAGCAGTAGTGTCACGCTTCCTGTCACGTGGATCAAGGGATCTGTGGCTTTCCCTCGAAGCTGCCCCTCGAGACTTTCCCACGAGGCTTTCCCACAGGGCTGTGCCACGTGCCACCTTGGTGTGAGTAAATCCTCGGCGTGAAAGACGAGCCGGTGAAGGGAAAAGAGGTTCCTCTGGAATGGACTGAGACATCTGGGGGACTCTTGGAAAGGTAGCACGACCCTGGAGTTCCTCTCGCCGTTCCTGTTGAGAGGGCCTCCTCTTGAGATGCGACGGGAACACCGGGAACTCTTTCCCGACGAAGCAGGGACAGGATCCCTCATCTCGAGCTACGAGGCCGAAACGGGGCTCCTCTGGATGTGGGCGGGACCCTCGTGATTCCTCTCGAGTGGAGACGGGTATGTCGGGGAACTTCTTGATTTGCAGCAAGGGTGTGAAGGAGCCTTTCGAAGTTCCAGAGGTGAGGTGTGATCAGCCTCGAGACGCCTCAGCGGAAATGGGCCTCATCTCGCCTGGAGGGGAGAACCTCCCGGATTTTCTCGAGTTGCGGCAGGTCTTCTCGAGTTACGACGGGGACCTCAGGGACCCGCTCTGGTGGCCTCAGGAAAGGCCAGTCCCCATGCGAGTTGCTAGGGGGCCTCTCAGGATTCCTCTCCCGTCCATGCCGGGGCCTCAGTCCTTGTCTGGAGTCGGGGCCGGAACCTGAGGATTCCTCTCCAGTGTTGCCATGGATCTTGGGGTGCTTCTGAGTCTCCCCAGGGGAGTCAGGCCTCGTCTCGAGTGGGGGCATGCACGTGCGCTTTCCTCCCGAGCTGCAGCAGTAGTGTCACGCTTCCTGTCACGTGGATCAAGGGATCTGTGGCTTTCCCTCGAAGCTGCCCCTCGAGGCTTTCCCACGAGGCTTTCCCACAGGGCTGTGCCACGTGCCACCTTGGTGTGAGTAAATCCTCGGCGTGAAAGACGAGCCGGTGAAGGGAAAAGAGGTTCCTCTGGAATGGACTGAGACATCTGGGGGACTCTTGGAAAGGTAGCACGACCCTGGAGTTCCTCTCGCCGTTCCTGTTGAGAGGGCCTCCTCTTGAGATGCGACGGGAACACCGGGAACTCTTTCCCGACGAAGCAGGGACAGGATCCCTCATCTCGAGCTACGAGGCCGAAACGGGGCTCCTCTGGATGTGGGCGGGACCCTCGTGATTCCTCTCGAGTGGAGACGGGTATGTCGGGGAACTTCTTGATTTGCAGCAAGGGTGTGAAGGAGCCTTTCGAAGTTCCAGAGGTGAGGTGTGATCAGCCTCGAGACGCCTCAGCGGAAATGGGCCTCATCTCGCCTGGAGGGGAGAACCTCCCGGATTTTCTCGAGTTGCGGCAGGTCTTCTCGAGTTACGACGGGGACCTCAGGGACCCGCTCTGGTGGCCTCAAGAAAGGCCAGTCCCCATGCGAGTTGCTAGGGGACCTATCGGGATTCCTCTCCCGTCGATGCCGGGGCCTCAGTCCTTGTGTGGAGTCGGGGCCGGAAACTGAGGATTCCTCTCCAGTGTTGCCATGGATCTTGGGGTGCTTCTGAGTCTCCCCAGGGGAGTCAGGCCTCGTCTCGAGTGGGGGCATGCACGTGCGCTTTCCTCCCGAGCTGCAGCAGTAGTGTCACGCTTCCTGTCACGTGGATCAAGGGATCTGTGGCTTTCCCTCGAGGCTGTCCCTCGAGGCTTTCCCACGAGGCTTTCCCACAGGGCTGTGCCACGTGCCACCTTGGTGTGAGTCGATCCTCGGCATGTAAGACGAGCCGGTGAAGGGAAAAGAGGTCCGTCTGGAATGGACTGAGACATCTGGGGGACTCTTGGAATGGTGGCACGACCTTGGAGTTCCTCTCGCTCTTCCTGTTGAGAGGACCTCCGCTTGAGATTCCACGGAAATGCCGAGAAATCTTTCCCGACGAAGCAGGGAAAGGATCCCTCATCTCGAGCTACGAGGCGGAAACGGGGCTCCTCTGGATGTGGGCGGGACCCTCGTGATTCCTCTCGAGTGGAGACGGGTATGTCGGGGAACTTCTTGATTTGCACCAAGGGTGTGAAGGAGCCTTTCGAAGTTCCAGAGGTGAGATGTGATCAGCCTCGAGACGCCTCAGCAGAAATGGGCCTCATCTCGCCTGGAGGGGAGAACCTCCTGGATTTTCTCGAGTTGCGGCAGGTCTTCTCGAGTTACGACGGGGACCTCAGGGACCCGCTCTGGTGGCCTCAGGAAAGGCCAGTCCCCATGCGAGTTGCTAGGGGGCCTCTCGTGATTCCTCTCCCATCCATGCCGGGGCCTCAGTCCTTGTGTGCAGTCGGGGCCGGAACCTGAGGATTCCTCTCCAGTGTTGCCATGGATCTTGGGGAGCTTCTGAGTCTCCCCAGGGGAGTCAGGCGGCGTCTCGAGTGGGGGCATGCACGTGCGCTTTCCTCCCGAGCTGCAGCAGTAGTGTCACGCTTCCTGTCACGTGGATCAAGGGATCTGTGGCTTTCCCTCGAGGCTGTCCCTCGAGGCTTTCCCACGAGGCTTTCCCACAGGGCTGTGCCACGTGCCACCTTGGTGTGAGTCGATCCTCGGCGTGAAAGACGAGCCGGTGAAGGGAAAAGAGGTTCCTCTGGAATGGACTGAGACATCTGGGGGACTCTTGGAATGGTGGCACGACCCTGGAGTTCCTCTCGCCGTTCCTGTTGAGAGGGCCTCCTCTTGAGATGCGACGGGAACGCCGGGAACTCTTTCCCGACGAAGCAGGGAAAGGATCTCTGATCTCGAGCTACGAGGCGGAAACGTGGCTCCTCTGGATGTGGGCGGGACCCTCGTGATTCCTCTCGAGTGGAGCCGGCTATGTCGGGGAACTTCTTGATTTGCACCAAGGGTGTGAAGGAGCCTTTCGAAGTTCCAGAGGTGAGATGTGATCAGCCTCGAGACGCCTCAGCAGAAATGGACCTCATCTCGCCTGGAGGGGAGAACCTCCCGGATTTTGTCGAGTTGCGGCAGGTCTTCTCGAGTTACGACGGGGACCTCAGGGACCCGCTCTGGTGGCCTCAGGAAAGGCCAGTCCCCATGCGAGTTGCTAGGGGGCCTCTCAGGATTCCTCTCCCGTCCATGCCGGGGCCTCAGTCCTTGTGTGGAGTCGGGGCCGGAACCTGAGGATTCCTCTCCAGTGTTGCCATGGATCTTGGGGTGCTTCTGAGTCTCCCCAGGGGAGTCAGGCCTCGTCTCGAGTGGGGGCATGCACGTGCGCTTTCCTCCCGAGCTGCAGCAGGAGTGTCACGCTTCCTGTCACGTGGATCAAGGGATCTGTGGCTTTCCCTCGAAGCTGCCCCTCGAGGCTTTCCCACGAGTCTTTCCCACAGGGCTGTGCCACGTGCCACCTTGGTGTGAGTAAATCCTCGGCGTGAAAGACGAGCCGGTGAAGGGAAAAGAGGTTCCTCTGGAATGGACTGAGACATCTGGGGGACTCTTGGAAAGGTAGCACGACCCTGGAGTTCCTCTCGCCGTTCCTGTTGAGAGGGCCTCCTCTTGAGATGCGACGGGAACGCCGGGAACTCTTTCCTGACGAAGCAGGGACAGGATCCCTCATCTCGAGCTACGAGGCCGAAACGGGGCTCCTCTGGATGTGGGCGGGACCCTCGTGATTCCTCTCGAGTGGAGACGGGTATGTCGGGGAACTTCTTGATTTGCAGCAAGGGTGTGAAGGAGCCTTTCGAAGTTCCAGAGGTGAGGTGTGATCAGCCTCGAGACGCCTCAGCGGAAATGGGCCTCATCTCGCCTGGAGGGGAGAACCTCCCGGATTTTCTCGAGTTGCGGCAGGTCTTCTCGAGTTACGACGGGGACCTCAGGGACCCGCTCTGGTGGCCTCAGGAAAGGCCAGTCCCCATGCGAGTTGCTAGGGGGCCTCTCAGGATTCCTCTCCCGTCCATGCCGGGGCCTCAGTCCTTGTCTGGAGTCGGGGCCGGAACCTGAGGATTCCTCTCCAGTGTTGCCATGGATCTTGGGGTGCTTCTGAGTCTCCCCAGGGGAGTCAGGCCTCGTCTCGAGTGGGGGCATGCACGTGCGCTTTCCTCCCGAGCTGCAGCAGTAGTGTCACGCTTCCTGTCACGTGGATCAAGGGATCTGTGGCTTTCCCTCGAAGCTGCCCCTCGAGGCTTTCCCACGAGGCTTTCCCACAGGGCTGTGCCACGTGCCACCTTGGTGTGAGTAAATCCTCGGCGTGAAAGACGAGCCGGTGAAGGGAAAAGAGGTTCCTCTGGAATGGACTGAGACATCTGGGGGACTCTTGGAAAGGTAGCACGACCCTGGAGTTCCTCTCGCCGTTCCTGTTGAGAGGGCCTCCTCTTGAGATGCGACGGGAACACCGGGAACTCTTTCCCGACGAAGCAGGGACAGGATCCCTCATCTCGAGCTACGAGGCCGAAACGGGGCTCCTCTGGATGTGGGCGGGACCCTCGTGATTCCTCTCGAGTGGAGACGGGTATGTCGGGGAACTTCTTGATTTGCAGCAAGGGTGTGAAGGAGCCTTTCGAAGTTCCAGAGGTGAGGTGTGATCAGCCTCGAGACGCCTCAGCGGAAATGGGCCTCATCTCGCCTGGAGGGGAGAACCTCCCGGATTTTCTCGAGTTGCGGCAGGTCTTCTCGAGTTACGACGGGGACCTCAGGGACCCGCTCTGGTGGCCTCAAGAAAGGCCAGTCCCCATGCGAGTTGCTAGGGGACCTATCGGGATTCCTCTCCCGTCGATGCCGGGGCCTCAGTCCTTGTGTGGAGTCGGGGCCGGAAACTGAGGATTCCTCTCCAGTGTTGCCATGGATCTTGGGGTGCTTCTGAGTCTCCCCAGGGGAGTCAGGCCTCGTCTCGAGTGGGGGCATGCACGTGCGCTTTCCTCCCGAGCTGCAGCAGTAGTGTCACGCTTCCTGTCACGTGGATCAAGGGATCTGTGGCTTTCCCTCGAGGCTGTCCCTCGAGGCTTTCCCACGAGGCTTTCCCACAGGGCTGTGCCACGTGCCACCTTGGTGTGAGTCGATCCTCGGCATGTAAGACGAGCCGGTGAAGGGAAAAGAGGTCCGTCTGGAATGGACTGAGACATCTGGGGGACTCTTGGAATGGTGGCACGACCTTGGAGTTCCTCTCGCTCTTCCTGTTGAGAGGACCTCCGCTTGAGATTCCACGGAAATGCCGAGAAATCTTTCCCGACGAAGCAGGGAAAGGATCCCTCATCTCGAGCTACGAGGCGGAAACGGGGCTCCTCTGGATGTGGGCGGGACCCTCGTGATTCCTCTCGAGTGGAGACGGGTATGTCGGGGAACTTCTTGATTTGCACCAAGGGTGTGAAGGAGCCTTTCGAAGTTCCAGAGGTGAGATGTGATCAGCCTCGAGACGCCTCAGCAGAAATGGGCCTCATCTCGCCTGGAGGGGAGAACCTCCTGGATTTTCTCGAGTTGCGGCAGGTCTTCTCGAGTTACGACGGGGACCTCAGGGACCCGCTCTGGTGGCCTCAGGAAAGGCCAGTCCCCATGCGAGTTGCTAGGGGGCCTCTCGTGATTCCTCTCCCATCCATGCCGGGGCCTCAGTCCTTGTGTGCAGTCGGGGCCGGAACCTGAGGATTCCTCTCCAGTGTTGCCATGGATCTTGGGGAGCTTCTGAGTCTCCCCAGGGGAGTCAGGCGGCGTCTCGAGTGGGGGCATGCACGTGCGCTTTCCTCCCGAGCTGCAGCAGTAGTGTCACGCTTCCTGTCACGTGGATCAAGGGATCTGTGGCTTTCCCTCGAGGCTGTCCCTCGAGGCTTTCCCACGAGGCTTTCCCACAGGGCTGTGCCACGTGCCACCTTGGTGTGAGTCGATCCTCGGCGTGAAAGACGAGCCGGTGAAGGGAAAAGAGGTTCCTCTGGAATGGACTGAGACATCTGGGGGACTCTTGGAATGGTGGCACGACCCTGGAGTTCCTCTCGCCGTTCCTGTTGAGAGGGCCTCCTCTTGAGATGCGACGGGAACGCCGGGAACTCTTTCCCGACGAAGCAGGGAAAGGATCTCTGATCTCGAGCTACGAGGCGGAAACGTGGCTCCTCTGGATGTGGGCGGGACCCTCGTGATTCCTCTCGAGTGGAGCCGGCTATGTCGGGGAACTTCTTGATTTGCACCAAGGGTGTGAAGGAGCCTTTCGAAGTTCCAGAGGTGAGATGTGATCAGCCTCGAGACGCCTCAGCAGAAATGGACCTCATCTCGCCTGGAGGGGAGAACCTCCCGGATTTTGTCGAGTTGCGGCAGGTCTTCTCGAGTTACGACGGGGACCTCAGGGACCCGCTCTGGTGGCCTCAGGAAAGGCCAGTCCCCATGCGAGTTGCTAGGGGGCCTCTCAGGATTCCTCTCCCGTCCATGCCGGGGCCTCAGTCCTTGTGTGGAGTCGGGGCCGGAACCTGAGGATTCCTCTCCAGTGTTGCCATGGATCTTGGGGTGCTTCTGAGTCTCCCCAGGGGAGTCAGGCCTCGTCTCGAGTGGGGGCATGCACGTGCGCTTTCCTCCCGAGCTGCAGCAGGAGTGTCACGCTTCCTGTCACGTGGATCAAGGGATCTGTGGCTTTCCCTCGAAGCTGCCCCTCGAGGCTTTCCCACGAGTCTTTCCCACAGGGCTGTGCCACGTGCCACCTTGGTGTGAGTAAATCCTCGGCGTGAAAGACGAGCCGGTGAAGGGAAAAGAGGTTCCTCTGGAATGGACTGAGACATCTGGGGGACTCTTGGAAAGGTAGCACGACCCTGGAGTTCCTCTCGCCGTTCCTGTTGAGAGGGCCTCCTCTTGAGATGCGACGGGAACGCCGGGAACTCTTTCCTGACGAAGCAGGGACAGGATCCCTCATCTCGAGCTACGAGGCCGAAACGGGGCTCCTCTGGATGTGGGCGGGACCCTCGTGATTCCTCTCGAGTGGAGACGGGTATGTCGGGGAACTTCTTGATTTGCAGCAAGGGTGTGAAGGAGCCTTTCGAAGTTCCAGAGGTGAGGTGTGATCAGCCTCGAGACGCCTCAGCGGAAATGGGCCTCATCTCGCCTGGAGGGGAGAACCTCCCGGATTTTCTCGAGTTGCGGCAGGTCTTCTCGAGTTACGACGGGGACCCCAGGGACCCGCTCTGGTGGCCTCAGGAAAGGCCAGTCCCCATGCGAGTTGCTAGGGGACCTCTCGGGAATCCTCTCCCGTCCATGCCGGGGCCTCAGTCCTTGTGTGGAGTCGGGGCCGGAACCTGAGGTTTCCTCTCCAGTGTTGCCATGGATCTTGGGGTGCTTCTGAGTCTCCCCAGGGGAGTCAGGCCTCGTCTCGAGTGGGGGCATGCACGTGCGTTTTCCTCCCGAGCTGCAGCAGTAGTGTCACGCTTCCTGTCACGTGGATCAAGGGATCTGTGGCTTTCCCTCGAGGCTGTCCCTCGAGGCTTTCCCACGAGGCTTTCCCACAGGGCTCTGCCATGTGCCACCCTGGTGTGAGTCGATCCTCGTCGTGAAAGACGAGCCGGTGAAGGGAAAAGAGGTTCCTCTGGAATGGACTGAGACATCTGGGGGACTCTTGGAATGGTGGCACGACCCTGGAGTGCCTCTCGCCGTTCCTGTTGAGAGGGCCTCCTCTTGAGATGCGACGGGAACGCCGGGAACTCTTTCCCGACGAAGCAGGGAAAGGATCCCTCATCTCGAGCTCCGAGGCGGAAACGGGGCTCCTCTGGATGTGGGCGGGACCCTCGTGATTCCTCTCGAGTGGAGACGGGTATGTCGGGGAACTTCTTGATTTGCACCAATGGTGTGAAGGACCCTTTCGAAGTTCCAGAGGTGAGGTGTGATCAGCCTCGAGACGCCTCAGCGGAAATGGGCCTCATCTCGCCTGGAGGGGAGAACCTCCTGGATTTTCTCGAGTTGCCGCAGGTCTTCTCGAGTTACGACGGGGACCTCAGGGACCCGCTCTGGTGGCCTCAGGAAAGGCCAGTCCCCATGCGAGTTGCTAGGGGACCTCTCGGGATTCCTCTCCCGTCCATGCCGGGGCCTCAGTCCTTGTGTGGAGTCGGGGCCGGAACCTGAGGATTCCTCTCCAGTGTTGCCATGGATCTTGGGGTGCTTCTGAGTCTCCCCAGGGGAGTCAGGCCTCGTCTCGAGTGGGGGCATGCACGTGCGCTTTCCTCCCGAGCTGCAGCAGTAGTGTCACGCTTCCTGTCACGTGGATCAAGGGATCTGTGGCTTTCCCTCGAGGCTGTCCCTCGAGGCTTTCCCACGAGGCTTTCCCACAGGGCTGTGCCACGTGCCACCTTGGTGTGAGTCGATCCTCGGCGTGAAAGACGAGCCGGTGAAGGGAAAAGAGGTTCCTCTGGAATGGACTGAGACATCTGGGGGACTCTAGGAATGGTGGCACGACCCAGGAGTTCCTCTCGCCGTTCCTGTTGAGAGGGCCTCCTCTTGAGATGCGACGGGAACGCCGGGAACACTTTCCCGACGAAGCAGGGAAAGGATCCCTCATCTCGAGCTACGAGGCGGAAACGGGGCTCCTCTGGATGTGGGCGGGACCCTCGTGAATCCTCTCGAGTGGAGACGGCTAGGTCGGGGAACTTCTTGATTTGCAGCAAGGGTGTGAAGGACCCTTTCGAAGTTCCAGAGGGGAGGTGTGATCAGCCTCGAGACGCCTCAGCGGAAATGGGCCTCCTCTCGCCTGGAGGGGAGAACCTCCTGGATTTTCTCGAGTTGCGACAGGTCTTCTCGAGTTACGACGGGGACCTCAGGGACCCGCTCTGGTGGCCTCAGGAAAGGCCAGTCCCCATGCGAGTTGCTAGGGGGACTCTCGGGATTCCTCTCCCGTCCATGCCGGGGCCTCAATCCTTGTGTGGATTCGGGGCCGGAACCTGAGGATTCCTCTCCAGTGTTGCCATGGATCTTGGGGTGCTTCTGAGTCTCCCCAGGGGAGTCAGGCCTCGTCTCGAGTGGGGGCATGCACGTGCGCTTTCCTCCCGAGCTGCAGCAGTAGTGTCACGCTTCCTGTCACGTGGATCAAGGGATCTGTGGCTTTCCCTCGAAGCTGCCCCTCGAGGCTTTCCCACGAGTCTTTCCCACAGGGCTGTGCCCCGTGCCACCGTGGTGTGAGTCAATCCTCGGCGTGAAAGTCGAGCCGGTGAAGGGAAAAGAGGTTCCTCTGGAATGGACTGAGACATCTGGGGGATTCTTGGAAAGGTAGCACGACCCTGGAGTTCCTCTCGCCGTTCCTGTTGAGAGGGCCTCCTCTTGAGATGCGACGGGAACGCCGGGAACTCTTTCCCGAAGAAGCAGGGACAGGATCCCTCATCTCGAGCTACGAGGCCGAAACGGGGCTCCTCTTGATGTGGGCGGGACCCTCGTGATTCCTCTCGAGTGGAGACGGCTATGTCGGGGAACTTCTTGATTTGCAGCAAGGGTGTGAAGGAGCCTTTCGAAGTTCCAGAGGTGAGGGGTGATCCGCCTCATGACACCTCAGCAGAAATGGGCCTCATCTCGCCTGGAGGGGAGAACCTCCTGGATTTTCTCGAGTTGTGGCAGGTCTTCTCGAGTTACGACTGGGACCTCAGGGACCCGCTCTGGTGGCCTCAGGAAAGGCCAGTCCCCATGCGAGTTGCTAGGGGACCTCTTGGGATTCCTCTCCCGTCCATGCCGGGGCCTCAGTCCTTGTGTGGAGTCGGGGCCGGAACCTGAGGATTCCTCTCCAGTGTTGCCATGGATCTTGGGGTGCTTCTGAGTCTCCCCAGGGGAGTCAGGCCTCGTCTCGAGTGGGGGCATGCACGTGCGTTTTCCTCCCGAGCTGCAGCAGTAGTGTCACGCTTCCTGTCACGTGGATCAAGGGATCTGTGGCTTTCCCTCGAGGCTGTCCCTCGAGGCTTTCCCACGAGGCTTTCCCACAGGGCTCTGCCATGTGCCACCCTGGTGTGAGTCGATCCTCGTCGTGAAAGACGAGCCGGTGAAGGGAAAAGAGGTTCCTCTGGAATGGACTGAGACATCTGGGGGACTCTTGGAATGGTGGCACGACCCTGGAGTGCCTCTCGCCGTTCCTGTTGAGAGGGCCTCCTCTTGAGATGCGACGGGAACGCCGGGAACTCTTTCCCGACGAAGCAGGGAAAGGATCCCTCATCTCGAGCTCCGAGGCGGAAACGGGGCTCCTCTGGATGTGCGCGGGACCCTCGTGATTCCTCTCGAGTGGAGACGGGTATGTCGGGGAACTTCTTGATTTGCACCAAGGGTGTGAAGGACCCTTTCGAAGTTCCAGAGGTGAGGTGTGATCAGCCTCGAGACGCCTCAGCGGAAATGGGCCTCATCTCGCCTGGAGGGGAGAACCTCCTGGATTTTCTCGAGTTGCGGCAGGTCTTCTCGAGTTACGACGGGGACCTCAGGGACCCGCTCTGGTGGCCTCAGGAAAGGCCAGTCCCCATGCGAGTTGCTAGGGGACCTCTCGGGATTCCTCTCCCGTCCATGCCGGGGCCTCAGTCCTTGTGTGGAGTCGGGGCCGGAACCTGAGGATTCCTCTCCAGTGTTGCCATGGATCTTGGGGTGCTTCTGAGTCTCCCCAGGGGAGTCAGGCCTCGTCTCGAGTGGGGGCATGCACGTGCGCTTTCCTCCCGAGCTGCAGCAGTAGTGTCACGCTTCCTGTCACGTGGATCAAGGGATCTGTGGCTTTCCCTCGAGGCTGTCCCTCGACGCTTTCCCACGAGGCTTTCCCACAGGGCTGTGCCACGTGCCACCTTGGTGTGAGTCGATCCTCGGCGTGAAAGACGAGCCGGTGAAGGGAAAAGAGGTTCCTCTGGAATGGACTGAGACATCTGGGGGACTCTTGGAATGGTGGCACGACCCTGGAGTTCCTCTCGCCGTTCCTGTTGAGAGGGCCTCCTCTTGAGATGCGACGGGAACGCCGGGAACTCTTTCCCGACGAAGCAGGGAAAGGATCCCTCATCTCGAGCTACGAGGCGGAAACGGGGCTCCTCTGGATGTGGGCGGGACCCTCGTGATTCCTCTCGAGTGGAGACGGCTAGGTCGGGGAACTTCTTGATTTTCACCAAGGGTGTGAAGGACCCTTTCGAAGTTCCAGAGGGGAGGTGTGATCCGCCTCGAGACGCCTCATCGGAAATGGGCCTCATCTCGCCTGGAGGGGAGAACCTCCTGGATTTTCTCGAGTTGCGGCAGGTCTTCTCGAGTTACGACGGGGACCTCAGGGACCCGCTCTGGTGGCCTCAGGAAAGGCCAGTCCCCATGCGAGTTGCTCGGGGACCTCTCGGGATTCCTCTCCCGTCCATGCCGGGGCCTCAGTCCTTGTGTGGAGTCGGGGCCGGAACCTGAGGATTCCTCTCCAGTGTTGCCATGGATCTTGGGGTGCTTCTGAGTCTCCCCAGGGGAGTCAGGCCTCGTCTCGAGTGGGGGCATGCACGTGCGCTTTCCTCCCGAGCTGCAGCAGTAGTGTCACGCTTCCTGTCACGTGGATCAAGGGATCTGTGGCTTTCCCTCGAGGCTGTCCCTCGAGGCTTTCCCACGAGGCTTTCCCACAGGGCTGTGCCACGTGCCACCTTGGTGTGAGTCGATCCTCGGCGTGAAAGACGAGCCGGTGAAGGGAAAAGAGGTTCCTCTGGAATGGACTGAGACATCTGGGGGACTCTTGGAATGGTGGCACGACCCTGGAGTTCCTCTCGCCGTTCCTGTTGAGAGGGCCTCCTCTTGAGATGCGACGGGAATGCCGGGAACTCTTTCCCGACGAAGCAGGGAAAGGATCCCTCATCTCGAGCTACGAGGCGGAAACGGGGCTCCCCTGGATGTGGGCGGGACCCTCGTGATTCCTCTCGAGTGGAGACGGGTATGTCGGGGAACTTCTTGATTTGCAGCAAGGGTGTGAAGGACCCTTTCGAAGTTCCAGAGGGGAGGTGTGATCAGCCTCGAGACGCCTCAGCGGAAATGGGCCTCATCTCGCCTGGAGGGGAGAACCTCCTGGATTGTCTCGAGTTGCGGCAGGTCTTCTCGAGTTACGACGGGGACCTCAGGGACCCGCTCTGGTGGCCTAAGGAAAGGCCAGTCCCCATGCGAGTTGCTAGGGGACCTCTCGGGATTCCTCTCCCGTCCATGCCGGGGCCTCAGTCCTTGTGTGGAGTCGGGGCCGGAACCTGAGGATTCCTCTCCAGTGTTGCCATGGATCTTGGGGTGCTTCTGAGTCTCCCCAGGGGAGTCAGGCCTCGTCTCGAGTGGGGGCATGCACGTGCGCTTTCCTCCCGAGCTGCAGCAGTAGTGTCACGCTTCCTGTCACGTGGATCAAGGGATCTGTGGCTTTCCCTCGAGGCTGTCCCTCGAGGCTTTCCCACGAGGCTTTCCCACAGGGCTGTGCCACGTGCCACCTTGGTGTGAGTCGATCCTCGGCGTGAAAGACGAGCCGGTGAAGGGAAAAGAGGTTCCTCTGGAATGGACTGAGACATCTGGGGGACTCTAGGAATGGTGGCACGACCCAGGAGTTCCTCTCGCCGTTCCTGTTGAGAGGGCCTCCTCTTGAGATGCGACGGGAACGCCGGGAACACTTTCCCGACGAAGCAGGGAAAGGATCCCTCATCTCGAGCTACGAGGCGGAAACGGGGCTCCTCTGGATGTGGGCGGGACCCTCGTGATTCCTCTCGAGTGGAGACGGCTAGGTCGGGGAACTTCTTGATTTGCAGCAAGGGTGTGAAGGACCCTTTCGAAGTTCCAGAGGGGAGGTGTGATCAGCCTCGAGACGCCTCAGCGGAAATGGGCCTCCTCTCGCCTGGAGGGGAGAACCTCCTGGATTTTCTCGAGTTGCGGCAGGTCTTCTCGAGTTACGACGGGGACCTCAGGGACCCGCTCTGGTGGCCTCAGGAAAGGCCAGTCCCCATGCGAGTTGCTAGGGGACCTCTCGGGATTCCTCTCCCGTCCATGCCGGGGCCTCAGTCCTTGTGTGGAGTCGGGGCCGGAACCTGAGGATTCCTCTCCAGTGTTGCCATGGATCTTGGGGTGCTTCGGAGTCTCATCAGGGGAGTCAGTCCTCATCTCGAGTGGGGGCATGCACGTGCGCTTTCCTCCCGAGCTGCAGCAGTAGTGTCACGCTTCCTGTCACGTGGATCAAGGGATCTGTGGCTTTCCCTCGAGGCTGTCCCTCGAGGCTTTCCCACGAGGCTTTCCCACAGGGCTGTGCCACGTGCCACCTTGGTGTGAGTCGATCCTCGGCGTGAAAGACGAGCCGGTGAAGGGAAAAGAGGTTCCTCTGGAATGGACTGAGACATCTGGGGGACTCTAGGAATGGTGGCACGACCCTGGAGTTCCTCTCGCCGTTCCTGTTGAGAGGGCCTCCTCTTGAGATGCGACGGGAACGCCGGGAACTCTTTCCCGACGAAGCAGGGAAAGGATCCCTCATCTCGAGCTACGAGGCGGAAACGGGGCTCCTCTGGATGTGGGCGGGACCCTCGTGATTCCTCTCGAGTGGAGACGGGTATGTCGGGGAACTTCTTGATTTGCAGCAAGGGTGTGAAGGACCCTTTCGAAGTTCCAGAGGGGAGGTGTGATCAGCCTCGAGACGCCTCAGCGGAAATGAGCCTCATCTAGCCTGGAGGGGAGAACCTCCTTGATTTTCTCGAGTTGCGGCAGGTCTTCTCGAGTTACGACGGGGACCTCAGGGACCCGCTCTGGTGGCCTCAGGAAAGGCCAGTCCCCATGCGAGTTGCTAGGGGACCTCTCGGGATTCCTCTCCCGTCCATGCCGCGGCCTCAGTCCTTGTGTGGAGTCGGGGCCGGAACCTGAGGATTCCTCTCCAGTGTTGCCATGGATCTTGGGGTGCTTCTGAGTCTCCCCAGGGGAGTCAGGCCTCGTCTCGAGTGGGGGCATGCACGTGCGCTTTCCTCCCGAGCTGCAGCAGTAGTGTCACGCTTCCTGTCACGTGGATCAAGGGATCTGTGGCTTTCCCTCGAGGCTGTCCCTCGACGCTTTCCCACGAGGCTTTCCCACAGGGCTGTGCCACGTGCCACCTTGGTGTGAGTCGATCCTCGGCGTGAAAGACGAGCCGGTGAAGAGAAAAGAGGTTCCTCTGGAATGGACTGAGACATCTGGGGGACTCTTGGAATGGTGGCACGACCCTGGAGTTCCTCTCGCCGTTCCTGTTGAGAGGGCCTCCTCTTGAGATGCGACGGGAGCGCCGGGAACTCTTTCCCGACGAAGCAGGGACAGGATCCCTCATCTCGAGCTACGAGGCGGAAACGGGGCTCGTCTGGATGTGGGCGGGACCCTCGTGATTCCTCTCGAGTGGAGACGGGTATGTCGGGGAACTTCTTGATTTGCACCAAGGGTGTAAATGTCCCTTTCGAAGTTCCAGAGGGGAGGTGTGATCAGCCTCGAGACGCCTCAGCGGAAATGGGCCTCATCTCGCCTGGAGGGGAGAACCTCCTGGATTGTCTCGAGTTGCGGCAGGTCTTCTCGAGTTACGACGGGGACCTCAGGGACCCGCTCTGGTGGCCTCAGGAAAGGCCAGTCCCAATGCGAGTTGCTAGGGGACCTCTCGGGATTCCTCTCCCGTCCATGCCGGGGCCTCAGTCCTTGTGTGGAGTCGGGGCCGGAACCTGAGGATTCCTCTCCAGTGTTGCCATGGATATTGGGGTGCTTCTGAGTCTCCCCAGGTGAGTCAGGCCTCGTCTCGAGTGGGGGCATGCACGTGCGCTTTCCTCCCGAGCTGCAGCAGTAGTGTCACGCTTCCTGTCACGTGGATCAAGGGATCTGTGGCTTTCCCTCGAGGCTGTCCCTCGAGGCTTTCCCACGAGGCTTTCCCACAGGGCTGTGCCACGTGCCACCTTGGTGTGAGTCGATCCTCGGCGTGAAAGACGAGCCGGTGAAGGGAAAAGAGGTTCCTCTGGAATGGACTGAGACATCTTGGGGACTCTTGGAATGGTGGCACGACCCTGGAGTTCCTCTCGCCGTTCCTGTTGAGAGGGCCTCCTCTTGAGATGCGACGGGAACGCCGGGAACTCTTTCCCGACGAAGCAGGGACAGGATCCCTCATCTCGAGCTACGAGGCGGAAACGGGGCTCGTCTGGATGTGGGCGGGACCCTCGTGATTCCTCTCGAGTGGAGACGGGTATGTCGGGGAACTTCTTGATTTGCACCAAGGGTGTGAAGGACCCTTTCGAAGTTCCAGAGGGGAGGTGTGATCAGCCTCGAGACGCCTCAGCGGAAATGAGCCTCATCTCGCCTGGAGGGGAGAACCTCCTGGATTTTCTCGAGTTGCGGCAGGTCTTCTCGAGTTACGACGGGGACCTCAGGGACCCGCTCTGGTGGCCTCAGGAAAGGCCAGTCCCCATGCGAGTTGCTAGGGGACCTCTCGGGATTCCTCTCCCGTCCATGCCGCGGCCTCAGTCCTTGTGTGGAGTCGGGGCCGGAACCTGAGGATTCCTCTCCAGTGTTGCCATGGATCTTGGGGTGCTTCTGAGTCTCCCCAGGGGAGTCAGGCCTCGTCTCGAGTGGGGGCATGCACGTGCGCTTTCCTCCCGAGCTGCAGCAGTAGTGTCACGCTTCCTGTCACGTGGATCAAGGGATCTGTGGCTTTCCCTCGAGGCTGTCCCTCGACGCTTTCCCACGAGGCTTTCCCACAGGGCTGTGCCACGTGCCACCTTGGTGTGAGTCGATCCTCGGCGTGAAAGACGAGCCGGTGAAGAGAAAAGAGGTTCCTCTGGAATGGACTGAGACATCTGGGGGACTCTTGGAATGGTGGCACGACCCTGGAGTTCCTCTCGCCGTTCCTGTTGAGAGGGCCTCCTCTTGAGATGCGACGGGAGCGCCGGGAACTCTTTCCCGACGAAGCAGGGAAAGGATCCCTCATCTCGAGCTACGAGGCGGAAACGGGGCTCGTCTGGATGTGGGCGGGACCCTCGTGATTCCTCTCGAGTGGAGACGGGTATGTCGGGGAACTTCTTGATTTGCACCAAGGGTGTGAAGGTCCCTTTCGAAGTTCCAGAGGGGAGGTGTGATCAGCCTCGAGACGCCTCAGCGGAAATGGGCCTCATCTCGCCTGGAGGGGAGAACCTCCTGGATTGTCTCGAGTTGCGGCAGGTCTTCTCGAGTTACGACGGGGACCTCAGGGACCCGCTCTGGTGGCCTCAGGAAAGGCCAGTCCCAATGCGAGTTGCTAGGGGACCTCTCGGGATTCCTCTCCCGTCCATGCCGGGGCCTCAGTCCTTGTGTGGAGTCGGGGCCGGAACCTGAGGATTCCTCTCCAGTGTTGCCATGGATCTTGGGGTGCTTCTGAGTCTCCCCAGGGGAGTCAGGCCTCGTCTCGAGTGGGGGCATGCACGTGCGTTTTCCTCCCGAGCTGCAGCAGTAGTGTCACGCTTCCTGTCACGTGGATCAAGGGATCTGTGGCTTTCCCTCGAGGCTGTCCCTCGAGGCTTTCCCACGAGGCTTTCCCACAGGGCTCTGCCATGTGCCACCCTGGTGTGAGTCGATCCTCGTCGTGAAAGACGAGCCGGTGAAGGGAAAAGAGGTTCCTCTGGAATGGACTGAGACATCTGGGGGACTCTTGGAATGGTGGCACGACCCTGGAGTGCCTCTCGCCGTTCCTGTTGAGAGGGCCTCCTCTTGAGATGCGACGGGAACGCCGGGAACTCTTTCCCGACGAAGCAGGGAAAGGATCCCTCATCTCGAGCTCCGAGGCGGAAACGGGGCTCCTCTGGATGTGGGCGGGACCCTCGTGATTCCTCTCGAGTGGAGACGGGTATGTCGGGGAACTTCTTGATTTGCACCAAGGGTGTGAAGGACCCTTTCGAAGTTCCAGAGGTGAGGTGTGATCAGCCTGGAGACGCCTCAGCGGAAATGGGCCTCATCTCGCCTGGAGGGGAGAACCTCCTGGATTTTCTCGAGTTGCGGCAGGTCTTCTCGAGTTACGACGGGGACCTCAGGGACCCGCTCTGGTGGCCTCAGGAAAGGCCAGTCCCCATGCGAGTTGCTAGGGGACCTCTCGGGATTCCTCTCCCGTCCATGCCGGGGCCTCAGTCCTTGTGTGGAGTCGGGGCCGGAACCTGAGGATTCCTCTCCAGTGTTGCCATGGATCTTGGGGTGCTTCTGAGTCTCCCCAGGGGAGTCAGGCCTCGTCTCGAGTGGGGGCATGCACGTGCGCTTTCCTCCCGAGCTGCAGCAGTAGTGTCACGCTTCCTGTCACGTGGATCAAGGGATCTGTGGCTTTCCCTCGAGGCTGTCCCTCGAGGCTTTCCCACGAGGCTTTCCCACAGGGCTGTGCCACGTGCCACCTTGGTGTGAGTCGATCCTCGGCGTGAAAGACGAGCCGGTGAAGGGAAAAGAGGTTCCTCTGGAATGGACTGAGACATCTGGGGGACTCTTGGAATGGTGGCACGACCCTGGAGTTCCTCTCGCCGTTCCTGTTGAGAGGGCCTCCTCTTGAGATGCGACGGGAACGCCGGGAACTCTTTCCCGACGAAGCAGGGACAGGATCCCTCATCTCGAGCTACGAGGCGGAAACGGGGCTCGTCTGGATGTGGGCGGGACCCTCGTGATTCCTCTCGAGTGGAGACGGGTATGTCGGGGAACTTCTTGATTTGCACCAAGGGTGTGAAAGAGCCTTTCGAAGTTCCAGAGGTGAGGTGTGATCAGCCTCGAGACGCCTCAGCGGAAATGGGCCTCCTCTCGCCTGGAGGGGAGAACCTCCTGGATTTTCTCGAGTTGCGGCAGGTCTTCTCGAGTTACGACGGGGACCTCAGGGACCCGCTCTGGTGGCCTCAGGAAAGGCCAGGCCCCATGCGAGTTGCTAGGGGACCTCTCGGGATTCCTCTCCCGTCCATGCCGGGGCCTCAGTCCTTGTGTGGAGTCGGGGCCGGAACCTGAGGATTCCTCTCCAGTGTTGCCATGGATCTTGGGGTGCTTCTGAGTCTCCCCAGGGGAGTCAGGCCTCGTCTCGAGTGGGGGCATGCACGTGCGCTTTCCTCCCGAGCTGCAGCAGTAGTGTCACGCTTCCTGTCACGTGGATCAAGGGATCTGTGGCTTTCCCTCGAGGCTGTCCCTCGAGGCTTTCCCACGAGGCTTTCCCACAGGGCTGTGCCACGTGCCACCTTGGTGTGAGTCGATCCTCGGCGTGAAAGACGAGCCGGTGAAGGGAAAAGAGGTTCCTCTGGAATGGACTGAGACATCTGGGGGACTCTTGGAATGGTGGCACGACCCTGGAGTTCCTCTCGCCGTTCCTGTTGAGAGGGCCTCCTCTTGAGATGCGACGGGAACGCCGGGAACTCTTTCCCGACGAAGCAGGGAAAGGATCCCTCATCTCGAGCTACGAGGCGGAAACGGGGCTCCTCTGGATGTGGGCGGGACCCTCGTGATTCCTCTCGAGTGGAGACGGGTATGTCGGGGAACTTCTTGATTTGCACCAAGGGTGTGAAGGACCCGTTCGAAGTTCCAGAGGGGAGGTGTGATCAGCCTCGAGACGCCTCAGCGGAAATGGGCCTCATCTCGCCTGGAGGGGAGAACCTCCTGGATTGTCTCGAGTTGCGGCAGGTTTTCTCGAGTTACGACGGGGACCTCAGGGACCCGCTCTGGTGGCCTAAGGAAAGGCCAGTCCCCATGCGAGTTGCTAGGGGACCTCTCGGGATTCCTCTCCCGTCAATGCCGGGGCCTCAGTCCTTGTGTGGAGTCGGGGCCGGAACCTGAGGATTCCTCTCCAGTGTTGCCATGGATCTTGGGGTGCTTCTGAGTCTCCCCAGGGGAGTCAGGCCTCGTCTCGAGTGGGGGCATGCACGTGCGCTTTCCTCCCGAGCTGCAGCAGTAGTGTCACGCTTCCTGTCACGTGGATCAAGGGATCTGTGGCTTTCCCTCGAGGCTGTCCCTCGAGGCTTTCCCACGAGGCTTTCCCACAGGGCTGTGCCACGTGCCACCTTGGTGTGAGTCGATCCTCGGCGTGAAAGACGAGCCGGTGAAGGGAAAAGAGGTTCCTCTGGAATGGACTGAGACATCTGGGGGACTCTAGGAATGGTGGCACGACCCAGGAGTTCCTCTCGCCGTTCCTGTTGAGAGGGCCTCCTCTTGAGATGCGACGGGAACGCCGGGAACACTTTCCCGACGAAGCAGGGAAAGGATCCCTCATCTCGAGCTACGAGGCGGAAACGGGGCTCCTCTGGATGTGGGCGGGACCCTCGTGATTCCTCTCGAGTGGAGACGGCTAGGTCGGGGAACTTCTTGATTTGCAGCAAGGGTGTGAAGGACCCTTTCGAAGTTCCAGAGGGGAGGTGTGATCAGCCTCGAGACGCCTCAGCGGAAATGGGCCTCCTCTCGCCTGGAGGGGAGAACCTCCTGGATTTTCTCGAGTTGCGGCAGGTCTTCTCGAGTTACGACGGGGACCTCAGGGACCCGCTCTGGTGGCCTCAGGAAAGGCCAGTCCCCATGCGAGTTGCTAGGGGACCTCTCGGGATTCCTCTCCCGTCCATGCCGGGGCCTCAGTCCTTGTGTGGAGTCGGGGCCGGAACCTGAGGATTCCTCTCCAGTGTTGCCATGGATCTTGGGGTGCTTCGGAGTCTCATCAGGGGAGTCAGGCCTCATCTCGAGTGGGGGCATGCACGTGCGCTTTCCTCCCGAGCTGCAGCAGTAGTGTCACGCTTCCTGTCACGTGGATCAAGGGATCTGTGGCTTTCCCTCGAGGCTGTCCCTCGAGGCTTTCCCACGAGGCTTTCCCACAGGGCTGTGCCACGTACCACCTTGGTGTGAGTCGATCCTCGGCGTGAAAGACGAGCCGGTGAAGGGAAAAGAGGTTCCTCTGGAATGGACTGAGACATCTGGGGGACTCTAGGAATGGTGGCACGACCCTGGAGTTCCTCTCGCCGTTCCTGTTGAGAGGGCCTCCTCTTGAGATGCGACGGGAACGCCGGGAACTCTTTCCCGACGAAGCAGGGAAAGGATCCCTCATCTCGAGCTACGAGGCGGAAACGGGGCTCCTCTGGATGTGGGCGGGACCCTCGTGATTCCTCTCGAGTGGAGACGGGTATGTCGGGGAACTTCTTGATTTGCAGCAAGGGTGTGAAGGACCCTTTCGAAGTTCCAGAGGGGAGGTGTGATCAGCCTCGAGACGCCTCAGCGGAAATGGGCCTCATCTCGCCTGGAGGGGAGAACCTCCTGGATTTTCTCGAGTTGCGGCAGGTCTTCTCGAGTTACGACGGGGACCTCAGGGACCCGCTCTGGTGGCCTCAGGAAAGGCCAGTCCCCATGCGAGTTGCTAGGGGACCTCTCGGGATTCCTCTCCCGTCCATGCCGCGGCCTCAGTCCTTGTGTGGAGTCGGGGCCGGAACCTGAGGATTCCTCTCCAGTGTTGCCATGGATCTTGGGGTGCTTCTGAGTCTCCCCAGGGGAGTCAGGCCTCGTCTCGAGTGGGGGCATGCACGTGCGCTTTCCTCCCGAGCTGCAGCAGTAGTGTCACGCTTCCTGTCACGTGGATCAAGGGATCTGTGGCTTTCCCTCGAGGCTGTCCCTCGACGCTTTCCCACGAGGCTTTCCCACAGGGCTGTGCCACGTGCCACCTTGGTGTGAGTCGATCCTCGGCGTGAAAGACGAGCCGGTGAAGAGAAAAGAGGTTCCTCTGGAATGGACTGAGACATCTGGGGGACTCTTGGAATGGTGGCACGACCCTGGAGTTCCTCTCGCCGTTCCTGTTGAGAGGGCCTCCTCTTGAGATGCGACGGGAGCGCCGGGAACTCTTTCCCGACGAAGCAGGGAAAGGATCCCTCATCTCGAGCTACGAGGCGGAAACGGGGCTCGTCTGGATGTGGGCGGGACCCTCGTGATTCCTCTCGAGTGGAGACGGGTATGTCGGGGAACTTCTTGATTTGCACCAAGGGTGTGAAGGTCCCTTTCGAAGTTCCAGAGGGGAGGTGTGATCAGCCTCGAGACGCCTCAGCGGAAATGGGCCTCATCTCGCCTGGAGGGGAGAACCTCCTGGATTGTCTCGAATTGCGGCAGGTCTTCTCGAGTTACGACGGGGACCTCAGGGACCCGCTCTGGTGGCCTCAGGAAAGGCCAGTCCCAATGCGAGTTGCTAGGGGACCTCTCGGGATTCCTCTCCCGTCCATGCCGGGGCCTCAGTCCTTGTGTGGAGTCGGGGCCGGAACCTGAGGATTCCTCTCCAGTGTTGCCATGGATCTTGGGGTGCTTCTGAGTCTCCCCAGGGGAGTCAGGCCTCGTCTCGAGTGGGGGCATGCACGTGTGTTTTCCTCCCGAGCTGCAGCAGTAGTGTCACGCTTCCTGTCACGTGGATCAAGGGATCTGTGGCTTTCCCTCGAGGCTGTCCCTCGAGGCTTTCCCACGAGGCTTTCCCACAGGGCTCTGCCATGTGCCACCCTGGTGTGAGTCGATCCTCGTCGTGAAAGACGAGCCGGTGAAGGGAAAAGAGGTTCCTCTGGAATGGACTGAGACATCTGGGGGACTCTTGGAATGGTGGCACGACCCTGGAGTGCCTCTCGCCGTTCCTGTTGAGAGGGCCTCCTCTTGAGATGCGACGGGAACGCCGAAAACTCTTTCCCGACGAAGCAGGGAAAGGATCCCTCATCTCGAGCTCCGAGGCGGAAACGGGGCTCCTCTGGATGTGGGCGGGACCCTCGTGATTCCTCTCGAGTGGAGACGGGTATGTCGGGGAACTTCTTGATTTGCACCAAGGGTGTGAAGGACCCTTTCGAAGTTCCAGAGGTGAGGTGTGATCAGCCTCGAGACGCCTCAGCGGAAATGGGCCTCATCTCGCCTGGAGGGGAGAACCTCCTGGATTTTCTCGAGTTGCGGCAGGTCTTCTCGAGTTACGACGGGGACCTCAGGGACCCGCTCTGGTGGCCTCAGGAAAGGCCAGTCCCCATGCGAGTTGCTAGGGGACCTCTCGGGATTCCTCTCCCGTCAATGCCGGGGCCTCAGTCCTTGTGTGGAGTCGGGGCCGGAACCTGAGGATTCCTCTCCAGTGTTGCCATGGATCTTGGGGTGCTTCTGAGTCTCCCCAGGGGAGTCAGGCCTCGTCTCGAGTGGGGGCATGCACGTGCGCTTTCCTCCCGAGCTGCAGCAGTAGTGTCACGCTTCCTGTCACGTGGATCAAGGGATCTGTGGCTTTCCCTCGAGGCTGTCCCTCGAGGCTTTCCCACGAGGCTTTCCCACAGGGCTGTGCCACGTGCCACCTTGGTGTG
Source organism: Budorcas taxicolor (assembly GCF_023091745.1). Taxonomy (NCBI): domain Eukaryota; kingdom Metazoa; phylum Chordata; class Mammalia; order Artiodactyla; family Bovidae; genus Budorcas; species Budorcas taxicolor. Next base: position 2,155,443 of record NW_026292711.1, read on the forward strand.
AGTCGATCCTCGGCGTGAAAGACGAGCCGGTGAAGGGAAAAGAGGTTCCTCTGGAATGGACTGAGACATCTGGGGGACTCTAGGAATGGTGGCACGACCCAGGAGTTCCTCTCGCCGTTCCTGTTGAGAGGGCCTCCTCTTGAGATGCGACGGGAACGCCGGGAACACTTTCCCGACGAAGCAGGGAAAGGATCCCTCATCTCGAGCTACGAGGCGGAAACGGGGCTCCTCTGGATGTGGGCGGGACCCTCGTGATTCCTCTCGAGTGGAGACGGCTAGGTCGGGGAACTTCTTGATTTGCAGCAAGGGTGTGAAGGACCCTTTCGAAGTTCCAGAGGGGAGGTGTGATCAGCCTCGAGACGCCTCAGCGGAAATGGGCCTCCTCTCGCCTGGAGGGGAGAACCTCCTGGATTTTCTCGAGTTGCGGCAGGTCTTCTCGAGTTACGACGGGGACCTCAGGGACCCGCTCTGGTGGCCTCAGGAAAGGCCAGTCCCCATGCGAGTTGCTAGGGGACCTCTCGGGATTCCTCTCCCGTCCATGCCGGGGCCTCAGTCCTTGTGTGGAGTCGGGGCCGGAACCTGAGGATTCCTCTCCAGTGTTGCCATGGATCTTGGGGTGCTTCGGAGTCTCATCAGGGGAGTCAGGCCTCATCTCGAGTGGGGGCATGCACGTGCGCTTTCCTCCCGAGCTGCAGCAGTAGTGTCACGCTTCCTGTCACGTGGATCAAGGGATCTGTGGCTTTCCCTCGAGGCTGTCCCTCGAGGCTTTCCCACGAGGCTTTCCCACAGGGCTGTGCCACGTGCCACCTTGGTGTGAGTCGATCCTCGGCGTGAAAGACGAGCCGGTGAAGGGAAAAGAGGTTCCTCTGGAATGGACTGAGACATCTGGGGGACTCTAGGAATGGTGGCACGACCCTGGAGTTCCTCTCGCCGTTCCTGTTGAGAGGGCCTCCTCTTGAGATGCGACGGGAACGCCGGGAACTCTTTCCCGACGAAGCAGGGAAAGGATCCCTCATCTCGAGCTACGAGGCGGAAACGGGGCTCCTCTGGATGTGGGCGGGACCCTCGTGATTCCTCTCGAGTGGAGACGGGTATGTCGGGGAACTTCTTGATTTGCAGCAAGGGTGTGAAGGACCCTTTCGAAGTTCCAGAGGGGAGGTGTGATCAGCCTCGAGACGCCTCAGCGGAAATGAGCCTCATCTCGCCTGGAGGGGAGAACCTCCTGGATTTTCTCGAGTTGCGGCAGGTCTTCTCGAGTTACGACGGGGACCTCAGGGACCCGCTCTGGTGGCCTCAGGAAAGGCCAGTCCCCATGCGAGTTGCTAGGGGACCTCTCGGGATTCCTCTCCCGTCCATGCCGCGGCCTCAGTCCTTGTGTGGAGTCGGGGCCGGAACCTGAGGATTCCTCTCCAGTGTTGCCATGGATCTTGGGGTGCTTCTGAGTCTCCCCAGGGGAGTCAGGCCTCGTCTCGAGTGGGGGCATGCACGTGCGCTTTCCTCCCGAGCTGCAGCAGTAGTGTCACGCTTCCTGTCACGTGGATCAAGGGATCTGTGGCTTTCCCTCGAGGCTGTCCCTCGACGCTTTCCCACGAGGCTTTCCCACAGGGCTGTGCCACGTGCCACCTTGGTGTGAGTCGATCCTCGGCGTGAAAGACGAGCCGGTGAAGAGAAAAGAGGTTCCTCTGGAATGGACTGAGACATCTGGGGGACTCTTGGAATGGTGGCACGACCCTGGAGTTCCTCTCGCCGTTCCTGTTGAGAGGGCCTCCTCTTGAGATGCGACGGGAGCGCCGGGAACTCTTTCCCGACGAAGCAGGGAAAGGATCCCTCATCTCGAGCTCCGAGGCGGAAACGGGGCTCCTCTGGATGTGGGCGGGACCCTCGTGATTCCTCTCGAGTGGAGACGGGTATGTCGGGGAACTTCTTGATTTGCACCAAGGGTGTGAAGGACCCTTTCGAAGTTCCAGAGGTGAGGTGTGATCAGCCTCGAGACGCCTCAGCGGAAATGGGCCTCATCTCGCCTGGAGGGGAGAACCTCCTGGATTTTCTCGAGTTGCGGCAGGTCTTCTCGAGTTACGACGGGGACCTCAGGGACCCGCTCTGGTGGCCTCAGGAAAGGCCAGTCCCCATGCGAGTTGCTAGGGGACCTCTCGGGATTCCTCTCCCATCCATGCCGGGGCCTCAGTCCTTGTGTGGAGTCGGGGCCGGAACCTGAGGATTCCTCTCCAGTGTTGCCATGGATCTTGGGGTGCTTCTGAGTCTCCCCAGGGGAGTCAGGCCTCGTCTCGAGTGGGGGCATGCACGTGCGCTTTCCTCCCGAGCTGCAGCAGTAGTGTCACGCTTCCTGTCATGTGGATCAAGGGATCTGTGGCTTTCCCTCGAGGCTGTCCCTCGAGGCTTTCCCACGAGGCTTTCCCACAGGGCTGTGCCACGTGCCACCTTGGTGTGAGTCGATCCTCGGCGTGAAAGACGAGCCGGTGAAGGGAAAAGAGGTTCCTCTGGAATGGACTGAGACATCTGGGGGACTCTTGGAATGGTGGCACGACCCTGGAGTTCCTCTCGCCGTTCCTGTTGAGAGGGCCTCCTCTTGAGATGCGACGGGAACGCCGGGAACTCTTTTCCGACGAAGCAGGGAAAGGATCCCTCATCTCGAGCTACGAGGCGGAAACGGGGCTCCTCTGGATGTGGGCGGGACCCTCGTGATTCCTCTCGAGTGGAGACGGGTATGTCGGGGAACTTCTTGATTTGCACCAAGGGTGTGAAGGACCCTTTCGAAGTTCCAGAGGGGAGGTGTGATCAGCCTCGAGACGCCTCAGCGGAAATGGGCCTCATCTCGCCTGGAGGGGAGAACCTCCTGGATTGTCTCGAGTTGCGGCAGGTTTTCTCGAGTTACGACGGGGACCTCAGGGACCCGCTCTGGTGGCCTAAGGAAAGGCCAGTCCCCATGCGAGTTGCTAGGGGACCTCTCGGGATTCCTCTCCCGTCAATGCCGGGGCCTCAGTCCTTGTGTGGAGTCGGGGCCGGAACCTGAGGATTCCTCTCCAGTGTTGCCATGGATCTTGGGGTGCTTCTGAGTCTCCCCAGGGGAGTCAGGCCTCGTCTCGAGTGGGGGCATGCACGTGCGCTTTCCTCCCGAGCTGCAGCAGTAGTGTCACGCTTCCTGTCACGTGGATCAAGGGATCTGTGGCTTTCCCTCGAGGCTGTCCCTCGAGGCTTTCCCACGAGGCTTTCCCACAGGGCTGTGCCACGTGCCACCTTGGTGTGAGTCGATCCTCGGCGTGAAAGACGAGCCGGTGAAGGGAAAAGAGGTTCCTCTGGAATGGACTGAGACATCTGGGGGACTCTAGGAATGGTGGCACGACCCAGGAGTTCCTCTCGCCGTTCCTGTTGAGAGGGCCTCCTCTTGAGATGCGACGGGAACGCCGGGAACACTTTCCCGACGAAGCAGGGAAAGGATCCCTCATCTCGAGCTACGAGGCGGAAACGGGGCTCCTCTGGATGTGGGCGGGACCCTCGTGATTCCTCTCGAGTGGAGACGGCTAGGTCGGGGAACTTCTTGATTTGCAGCAAGGGTGTGAAGGACCCTTTCGAAGTTCCAGAGGGGAGGTGTGATCAGCCTCGAGACGCCTCAGCGGAAATGGGCCTCCTCTCGCCTGGAGGGGAGAACCTCCTGGATTTTCTCGAGTTGCGGCAGGTCTTCTCGAGTTACGACGGGGACCTCAGGGACCCGCTCTGGTGGCCTCAGGAAAGGCCAGTCCCCATGCGAGTTGCTAGGGGACCTCTCGGGATTCCTCTCCCGTCCATGCCGGGGCCTCAGTCCTTGTGTGGAGTCGGGGCCGGAACCTGAGGATTCCTCTCCAGTGTTGCCATGGATCTTGGGGTGCTTCGGAGTCTCATCAGGGGAGTCAGGCCTCATCTCGAGTGGGGGCATGCACGTGCGCTTTCCTCCCGAGCTGCAGCAGTAGTGTCACGCTTCCTGTCACGTGGATCAAGGGATCTGTGGCTTTCCCTCGAGGCTGTCCCTCGAGGCTTTCCCACGAGGCTTTCCCACAGGGCTGTGCCACGTGCCACCTTGGTGTGAGTCGATCCTCGGCGTGAAAGACGAGCCGGTGAAGGGAAAAGAGGTTCCTCTGGAATGGACTGAGACATCTGGGGGACTCTAGGAATGGTGGCACGACCCTGGAGTTCCTCTCGCCGTTCCTGTTGAGAGGGCCTCCTCTTGAGATGCGACGGGAACGCCGGGAACTCTTTCCCGACGAAGCAGGGAAAGGATCCCTCATCTCGAGCTACGAGGCGGAAACGGGGCTCCTCTGGATGTGGGCGGGACCCTCGTGATTCCTCTCGAGTGGAGACGGGTATGTCGGGGAACTTCTTGATTTGCAGCAAGGGTGTGAAGGACCCTTTCGAAGTTCCAGAGGGGAGGTGTGATCAGCCTCGAGACGCCTCAGCGGAAATGAGCCTCATCTCGCCTGGAGGGGAGAACCTCCTGGATTTTCTCGAGTTGCGGCAGGTCTTCTCGAGTTACGACGGGGACCTCAGGCACCCGCTCTGGTGGCCTCAGGAAAGGCCAGTCCCCATGCGAGTTGCTAGGGGACCTCTCGGGATTCCTCTCCCGTCCATGCCGCGGCCTCAGTCCTTGTGTGGAGTCGGGGCCGGAACCTGAGGATTCCTCTCCAGTGTTGCCATGGATCTTGGGGTGCTTCTGAGTCTCCCCAGGGGAGTCAGGCCTCGTCTCGAGTGGGGGCATGCACGTGCGCTTTCCTCCCGAGCTGCAGCAGTAGTGTCACGCTTCCTGTCACGTGGATCAAGGGATCTGTGGCTTTCCCTCGAGGCTGTCCCTCGAGGCTTTCCCACGAGGCTTTCCCACAGGGCTGTGCCACGTGCCACCTTGGTGTGAGTCGATCCTCGGCGTGAAAGACGAGCCGGTGAAGAGAAAAGAGGTTCCTCTGGAATGGACTGAGACATCTGGGGGACTCTTGGAATGGTGGCACGACCCTGGAGTTCCTCTCGCCGTTCCTGTTGAGAGGGCCTCCTCTTGAGATGCGACGGGAACGCCGGGAACTCTTTCCCGACGAAGCAGGGAAAGGATCCCTCATCTCGAGCTACGAGGCGGAAACGGGGCTCGTCTGGATGTGGGCGGGACCCTCGTGATTCCTCTCGAGTGGAGACGGGTATGTCGGGGAACTTCTTGATTTGCACCAAGGGTGTGAAGGACCCTTTCAAGTTCCAGAGGGGAGGTGTGATCAGCCTCGAGACGCCTCAGCGGAAATGGGCCTCCTCTCGCCTGGAGGGGAGAACCTCCTGGATTTTCTCGAGTTGCGGCAGGTCTTCTCGAGTTACGACGGGGACCTCAGGGACCCGCTCTGGTGGCCTCAGGAAAGGCCAGGCCCCATGCGAGTTGCTAGGGGACCTCTCGGGATTCCTCTCCCGTCCATGCCGGGGCCTCAGTCCTTGTGTGGAGTCGGGGCCGGAACCTGAGGATTCCTCTCCAGTGTTGCCATGGATCTTGGGGTGCTTCTGAGTCTCCCCAGGGGAGTCAGGCCTCGTCTCGAGTGGGGGCATGCACGTGCGCTTTCCTCCCGAGCTGCAGCAGTAGTGTCACGCTTCCTGTCACGTGGATCAAGGGATCTGTGGCTTTCCCTCGAGGCTGTCCCTCGAGGCTTTCCCACGAGGCTTTCCCACAGGGCTGTGCCACGTGCCACCTTGGTGTGAGTCGATCCTCGGCGTGAAAGACGAGCCGGTGAAGGGAAAAGAGGTTCCTCTGGAATGGACTGAGACATCTGGGGGACTCTTGGAATGGTGGCACGACCCTGGAGTTCCTCTCGCCGTTCCTGTTGAGAGGGCCTCCTCTTGAGATGCGACGGGAATGCCGGGAACTCTTTCCCGACGAAGCAGGGAAAGGATCCCTCATCTCGAGCTACGAGGCGGAAACGGGGCTCCCCTGGATGTGGGCGGGACCCTCGTGATTCCTCTCGAGTGGAGACGGGTATGTCGGGGAACTTCTTGATTTGCAGCAAGGGTGTGAAGGACCCTTTCGAAGTTCCAGAGGGGAGGTGTGATCAGCCTCGAGACGCCTCAGCGGAAATGGGCCTCATCTCGCCTGGAGGGGAGAACCTCCTGGATTGTCTCGAGTTGCGGCAGGTCTTCTCGAGTTACGACGGGGACCTCAGGGACCCGCTCTGGTGGCCTAAGGAAAGGCCAGTCCCCATGCGAGTTGCTAGGGGACCTCTCGGGATTCCTCTCCCGTCCATGCCGGGGCCTCAGTCCTTGTGTGGAGTCGGGGCCGGAACCTGAGGATTCCTCTCCAGTGTTGCCATGGATCTTGGGGTGCTTCTGAGTCTCCCCAGGGGAGTCAGGCCTCGTCTCGAGTGGGGGCATGCACGTGCGCTTTCCTCCCGAGCTGCAGCAGTAGTGTCACGCTTCCTGTCACGTGGATCAAGGGATCTGTGGCTTTCCCTCGAGGCTGTCCCTCGAGGCTTTCCCACGAGGCTTTCCCACAGGGCTGTGCCACGTGCCACCTTGGTGTGAGTCGATCCTCGGCGTGAAAGACGAGCCGGTGAAGGGAAAAGAGGTTCCTCTGGAATGGACTGAGACATCTGGGGGACTCTAGGAATGGTGGCACGACCCAGGAGTTCCTCTCGCCGTTCCTGTTGAGAGGGCCTCCTCTTGAGATGCGACGGGAACGCCGGGAACACTTTCCCGACGAAGCAGGGAAAGGATCCCTCATCTCGAGCTACGAGGCGGAAACGGGGCTCCTCTGGATGTGGGCGGGACCCTCGTGATTCCTCTCGAGTGGAGACGGCTAGGTCGGGGAACTTCTTGATTTGCACCAAGGGTGTGAAGGACCCTTTCGAAGTTCCAGAGGGGAGGTGTGATCAGCCTCGAGACGCCTCAGCGGAAATGGGCCTCCTCTCGCCTGGAGGGGAGAACCTCCTGGATTTTCTCGAGTTGCGGCAGGTCTTCTCGAGTTACGACGGGGACCTCAGGGACCCGCTCTGGTGGCCTCAGGAAAGGCCAGTCCCCATGCGAGTTGCTAGGGGACCTCTCGGGATTCCTCTCCCGTCCATGCCGGGGCCTCAGTCCTTGTGTGGAGTCGGGGCCGGAACCTGAGGATTCCTCTCCAGTGTTGCCATGGATCTTGGGGTGCTTCGGAGTCTCATCAGGGGAGTCAGGCCTCATCTCGAGTGGGGGCATGCACGTGCGCTTTCCTCTCGAGCTGCAGCAGTAGTGTCACGCTTCCTGTCACGTGGATCAAGGGATCTGTGGCTTTCCCTCGAGGCTGTCCCTCGAGGCTTTCCCACGAGGCTTTCCCACAGGGCTGTGCCACGTGCCACCTTGGTGTGAGTCGATCCTCGGCGTGAAAGACGAGCCGGTGAAGGGAAAAGAGGTTCCTCTGGAATGGACTGAGACATCTGGGGGACTCTAGGAATGGTGGCACGACCCTGGAGTTCCTCTCGCCGTTCCTGTTGAGAGGGCCTCCTCTTGAGATGCGACGGGAACGCCGGGAACTCTTTCCCGACGAAGCAGGGAAAGGATCCCTCATCTCGAGCTACGAGGCGGAAACGGGGCTCCTCTGGATGTGGGCGGGACCCTCGTGATTCCTCTCGAGTGGAGACGGGTATGTCGGGGAACTTCTTGATTTGCAGCAAGGGTGTGAAGGACCCTTTCGAAGTTCCAGAGGGGAGGTGTGATCAGCCTCGAGACGCCTCAGCGGAAATGAGCCTCATCTCGCCTGGAGGGGAGAACCTCCCGGATTTTCTCGAGTTGCGGCAGGTCTTCTCGAGTTACGACGGGTACCTCAGGGACCCGCTCTGGTGGCCTCAGGAAAGGCCAGTCCCCATGCGAGTTGCTAGGGGACCTCTCGGGATTCCTCTCCCGTCCATGCCGCGGCCTCAGTCCTTGTGTGGAGTCGGGGCCGGAACCTGAGGATTCCTCTCCAGTGTTGCCATGGATCTTGGGGTGCTTCTGAGTCTCCCCAGGGGAGTCAGGCCTCGTCTCGAGTGGGGGCATGCACGTGCGCTTTCCTCCCGAGCTGCAGCAGTAGTGTCACGCTTCCTGTCACGTGGATCAAGGGATCTGTGGCTTTCCCTCGAGGCTGTCCCTCGAGGCTTTCCCACGAGGCTTTCCCACAGGGCTGTGCCACGTGCCACCTTGGTGTGCGTCGATCCTCGGCGTGAAAGACGAGCCGGTGAAGAGAAAAGAGGTTCCTCTGGAATGGACTGAGACATCTGGGGGACTCTTGGAATGGTGGCACGACCCTGGAGTTCCTCTCGCCGTTCCTGTTGAGAGGGCCTCCTCTTGAGATGCGACGGGAACGCCGGGAACTCTTTCCCGACGAAGCAGGGAAAGGATCCCTCATCTCGAGCTACGAGGCGGAAACGGGGCTCGTCTGGATGTGGGCGGGACCCTCGTGATTCCTCTCGAGTGGAGACGGGTATGTCGGGGAACTTCTTGATTTGCACCAAGGGTGTGAAGGACCCTTTCGAAGTTCCAGAGGGGAGGTGTGATCAGCCTCGAGACGCCTCAGCGGAAATGGGCCTCATCTCGCCTGGAGGGGAGAACCTCCTGGATTGTCTCGAGTTGCGGCAGGTCTTCTCGAGTTACGACGGGGACCTCAGGGACCCGCTCTGGTGGCCTCAGGAAAGGCCAGTCCCCATGCGAGTTGCTAGGGGACCTCTCGGGATTCCTCTCCCGTCCATGCCGGGGCCTCAGTCCTTGTGTGGAGTCGGGGCCGGAACCTGAGGATTCCTCTCCAGTGTTGCCATGGATCTTGGGGTGCTTCTGAGTCTCCCCAGGGGAGTCAGGCCTCGTCTCGAGTGGGGGCATGCACGTGCGCTTTCCTCCCGAGCTGCAGCAGTAGTGTCACGCTTCCTGTCACGTGGATCAAGGGATCTGTGGCTTTCCCTCGAGGCTGTCCCTCGAGGCTTTCCGACGAGGCTTTCCCACAGGGCTGTGCCACGTGCCACCTTGGTGTGAGTCGATCCTCGGCGTGAAAGACGAGCCGGTGAAGGGAAAAGAGGTTCCTCTGGAATGGACTGAGACATCTGGGGGACTCTAGGAATGGTGGCACGACCCAGGAGTTCCTCTCGCCGTTCCTGTTGAGAGGGCCTCCTCTTGAGATGCGACGGGAACGCCGGGAACTCTTTCCCGACGAAGCAGGGAAAGGATCCCTCATCTCGAGCTACGAGGCGGAAACGGGGCTCCTCTGGATGTGGGCGGGACCCTCGTGATTCCTCTCGAGTGGAGACGGGTATGTCGGGGAACTTCTTGATTTGCACCAAGGGTGTGAAAGAGCCTTTCGAAGTTCCAGAGGTGAGGTGTGATCAGCCTCGAGACGCCTCAGCGGAAATGGGCCTCCTGTCGCCTGGAGGGGAGAACCTCCTGGATTTTCTCGAGTTGCGGCAGGTATTCTCGAGTTACGACGGGGACCTCAGGGACCCGCTCTGGTGGCCTCAGGAAAGGCCAGGCCCCATGCGAGTTGCTAGGGGACCTCTCGGGATTCCTCTCCCGTCCATGCCGGGGCCTCAGTCCTTGTGTGGAGTCGGGGCCGGAACCTGAGGATTCCTCTCCAGTGTTGCCATGGATCTTGGGGTGCTTCTGAGTCTCCCCAGGGGAGTCAGGCCTCGTCTCGAGTGGGGGCATGCACGTGCGCTTTCCTCCCGAGCTGCAGCAGTAGTGTCACGCTTCCTGTCACGTGGATCAAGGGATCTGTGGCTTTCCCTTGAGGCTGTCCCTCGAGGCTTTCCCACGAGGCTTTCCCACAGGGCTGTGCCACGTGCCACCTTGGTGTGAGTCGATCCTCGGCGTGAAAGACGAGCCGGTGAAGGGAAAAGAGGTTCCTCTGGAATGGACTGAGACATCTGGGGGACTCTTGGAATGGTGGCACGACCCTGGAGTTCCTCTCGCCGTTCCTGTTGAGAGGGCCTCCTCTTGAGATGCGACGGGAACGCCGGGAACTCTTTCCCGACGAAGCAGGGAAAGGATCCCTCATCTCGAGCTACGAGGCGGAAACGGGGCTCCTCTGGATGTGGGCGGGACCCTCGTGATTCCTCTCGAGTGGAGACGGGTATGTCGGGGAACTTCTTGATTTGCACCAAGGGTGTGAATGACCCTTTTGAAGTTCCAGAGGGGAGGTGTGATCAGCCTCGAGACGCCTCAGCGGAAATGGGCCTCATCTCGCCTGGAGGGGAGAACCTCCTGGATTGTCTCGAGTTGCGGCAGGTTTTCTCGAGTTACGACGGGGACCTCAGGGACCCGCTCTGGTGGCCTAAGGAAAGGCCAGTCCCCATGCGAGTTGCTAGGGGACCTCTCGGGATTCCTCTCCCGTCAATGCCGGGGCCTCAGTCCTTGTGTGGAGTCGGGGCCGGAACCTGAGGATTCCTCTCCAGTGTTGCCATGGATCTTGGGGTGCTTCTGAGTCTCCCCAGGGGAGTCAGGCCTCGTTTCGAGTGGGGGCATGCACGTGCGCTTTCCTCCCGAGCTGCAGCAGTAGTGTCACGCTTCCTGTCACGTGGATCAAGGGATCTGTGGCTTTCCCTCGAGGCTGTCCCTCGAGGCTTTCCCACGAGGCTTTCCCACAGGGCTGTGCCACGTGCCACCTTGGTGTGAGTCGATCCTCGGCGTGAAAGACGAGCCGGTGAAGGGAAAAGAGGTTCCTCTGGAATGGACTGAGACATCTGGGGGACTCTTGGAATGGTGGCACGACCCTGGAGTTCCTCTCGCCGTTCCTGTTGAGAGGGCCTCCTCTTGAGATGCGACGGGAATGCCGGGAACTCTTTCCCGACGAAGCAGGGAAAGGATCCCTCATCTCGAGCTACGAGGCGGAAACGGGGCTCCCCTGGATGTGGGCGGGACCCTCGTGATTCCTCTCGAGTGGAGACGGGTATGTCGGGGAACTTCTTGATTTGCAGCAAGGGTGTGAAGGACCCTTTCGAAGTTCCAGAGGGGAGGTGTGATCAGCCTCGAGACGCCTCAGCGGAAATGGGCCTCATCTCGCCTGGAGGGGAGAACCTCCTGGATTGTCTCGAGTTGCGGCAGGTCTTCTCGAGTTACGACGGGGACCTCAGGGACCCGCTCTGGTGGCCTAAGGAAAGGCCAGTCCCCATGCGAGTTGCTAGGGGACCTCTCGGGATTCCTCTCCCGTCCATGCCGGGGCCTCAGTCCTTGTGTGGAGTCGGGGCCGGAACCTGAGGATTCCTCTCCAGTGTTGCCATGGATCTTGGGGTGCTTCTGAGTCTCCCCAGGGGAGTCAGGCCTCGTCTCGAGTGGGGGCATGCACGTGCGCTTTCCTCCCGAGCTGCAGCAGTAGTGTCACGCTTCCTGTCACGTGGATCAAGGGATCTGTGGCTTTCCCTCGAGGCTGTCCCTCGAGGCTTTCCCACGAGGCTTTCCCACAGGGCTGTGCCACGTGCCACCTTGGTGTGAGTCGATCCTCGGCGTGAAAGACGAGCCGGTGAAGGGAAAAGAGGTTCCTCTGGAATGGACTGAGACATCTGGGGGACTCTAGGAATGGTGGCACGACCCAGGAGTTCCTCTCGCCGTTCCTGTTGAGAGGGCCTCCTCTTGAGATGCGACGGGAACGCCGGGAACACTTTCCCGACGAAGCAGGGAAAGGATCCCTCATCTCGAGCTACGAGGCGGAAACGGGGCTCCTCTGGATGTGGGCGGGACCCTCGTGATTCCTCTCGAGTGGAGACGGCTAGGTCGGGGAACTTCTTGATTTGCAGCAAGGGTGTGAAGGACCCTTTCGAAGTTCCAGAGGGGAGGTGTGATCAGCCTCGAGACGCCTCAGCGGAAATGGGCCTCCTCTCGCCTGGAGGGGAGAACCTCCTGGATTTTCTCGAGTTGCGGCAGGTCTTCTCGAGTTACGACGGGGACCTCAGGGACCCGCTCTGGTGGCCTCAGGAAAGGCCAGTCCCCATGCGAGTTGCTAGGGGACCTCTCGGGATTCCTCTCCCGTCCATGCCGGGGCCTCAGTCCCTGTGTGGAGTCGGGGCCGGAACCTGAGGATTCCTCTCCAGTGTTGCCATGGATCTTGGGGTGCTTCGGAGTCTCATCAGGGGAGTCAGGCCTCATCTCGAGTGGGGGCATGCACGTGCGCTTTCCTCCCGAGCTGCAGCAGTAGTGTCACGCTTCCTGTCACGTGGATCAAGGGATCTGTGGCTTTCCCTCGAGGCTGTCCCTCGAGGCTTTCCCACGAGGCTTTCCCACAGGGCTGTGCCACGTGCCACCTTGGTGTGAGTCGATCCTCGGCGTGAAAGACGAGCCGGTGAAGGGAAAAGAGGTTCCTCTGGAATGGACTGAGACATCTGGGGGACTCTAGGAATGGTGGCACGACCCTGGAGTTCCTCTCGCCGTTCCTGTTGAGAGGGCCTCCTCTTGAGATGCGACGGGAACGCCGGGAACTCTTTCCCGACGAAGCAGGGAAAGGATCCCTCATCTCGAGCTACGAGGCGGAAACGGGGCTCCTCTGGATGTGGGCGGGACCCTCGTGATTCCTCTCGAGTGGAGACGGGTATGTCGGGGAACTTCTTGATTTGCAGCAAGGGTGTGAAGGACCCTTTCGAAGTTCCAGAGGGGAGGTGTGATCAGCCTCGAGACGCCTCAGCGGAAATGAGCCTCATCTCGCCTGGAGGGGAGAACCTCCTGGATTTTCTCGAGTTGCGGCAGGTCTTCTCGAGTTACGACGGGGACCTCAGGGACCCGCTCTGGTGGCCTCAGGAAAGGCCAGTCCCCATGCGAGGTGCTAGGGGACCTCTCGGGATTCCTCTCCCGTCCATGCCGCGGCCTCAGTCCTTGTGTGGAGTCGGGGCCGGAACCTGAGGATTCCTCTCCAGTGTTGCCATGGATCTTGGGGTGCTTCTGAGTCTCCCCAGGGGAGTCAGGCCTCGTCTCGAGTGGGGGCATGCACGTGCGCTTTCCTCCCGAGCTGCAGCAGTAGTGTCACGCTTCCTGTCACGTGGATCAAGGGATCTGTGGCTTTCCCTCGAGGCTGTCCCTCGAGGCTTTCCCACGAGGCTTTCCCACAGGGCTGTGCCACGTGCCACCTTGGTGTGAGTCGATCCTCGGCGTGAAAGACGAGCCGGTGAAGAGAAAAGAGGTTCCTCTGGAATGGACTGAGACATCTGGGGGACTCTTGGAATGGTGGCACGACCCTGGAGTTCCTCTCGCCGTTCCTGTTGAGAGGGCCTCCTCTTGAGATGCGACGGGAACGCCGGGAACTCTTTCCCGACGAAGCAGGGAAAGGATCCCTCATCTCGAGCTACGAGGCGGAAACGGGGCTCGTCTGGATGTGGGCGGGACCCTCGTGATTCCTCTCGAGTGGAGACGGGTATGTCGGGGAACTTCTTGATTTGCACCAAGGGTGTGAAGGACCCTTTCGAAGTTCCAGAGGGGAGGTGTGATCAGCCTCGAGACGCCTCAGCGGAAATGGGCCTCATCTCGCCTGGAGGGGAGAACCTCCTGGATTGTCTCGAGTTGCGGCAGGTCTTCTCGAGTTACGACGGGGACCTCAGGGACCCGCTCTGGTGGCCTCAGGAAAGGCCAGTCCCAATGCGAGTTGCTAGGGGACCTCTCGGGATTCCTCTCCCGTCCAGCCTGGGGCCTCAGTCCTTGTGTGGAGTCGGGGCCGGAACCTGAGGATTCCTCTCCAGTGTTGCCATGGATCTTGGGGTGCTTCGGAGTCTCATCAGGGGAGTCAGGCCTCGTCTCGAGTGGGGGCATGCACGTGCGCTTTCCTCCCGAGCTGCAGCAGTAGTGTCACGCTTCCTGTCACGTGGATCAAGGGATCTGTGGCTTTCCCTCGAGGCTGTCCCTCGAGGCTTTCCCACGAGGCTTTCCCACAGGGCTGTGCCACGTGCCACCTTGGTGGGAGTCGATCCTCGGCGTGAAAGACGAGCCGGTGAAGGGAAAAGAGGTTCGTCTGGAATGGACTGAGACATCTGGGGGACTCTTGGAATGGTGGCACGACCCTGGAGTTCCTCTCGCCGTTCCTGTTGAGAGGGCCTCCTCTTGAGATGCGACGGGAACGCCGGGAACTCTTTCCCGACCAAGCAGGGAAAGGATCCCTCATCTCGAGCTACGAGGCGGAAACGGGGCTCGTCTGGATGTGGGCGGGACCCTCGTGAAACCTCTCGAGTGGAGACGGGTATGTCGGGGAACTTCTTGATTTGCAGCAAGGGTGTGAAGGACCCTTTCGAAGTTCCAGAGGTGAGGTGTGATCAGCCTCGAGACGCCTCAGCGGAAATGGGCCTCATCTCGCCTGGAGGGGAGAACCTCCTGGATTTTCTCGAGTTGCGGCAGGTCTTCTCGAGTTACGACGGGGACCTCAGGGACCCGCTCTGGTGGCCTCAGGAAAGGCCAGTCCCCATGCGAGTTGCTAGGGGACCTCTCGGGATTCTTCTCCCATCCATGCCGGGGCCTCAGTCCTTGTGTGGAGTCGGGGCCGGAACCTGAGGATTCCTCTCCAGTGTTGCCATGGATCTTGGGGTGCTTCTGAGTCTCCCCAGGGGAGTCAGGCCTCGTCTCGAGTGGGGGCATGCACGTGCGCTTTCCTCCCGAGCTGCAGCAGTAGTGTCACGCTTCCTGTCACGTGGATCAAGGGATCTGTGGCTTTCCCTCGAGGCTGTCCCTCGAGGCTTTCCCACGAGGCTTTCCCACAGGGCTGTGCCACGTGCCACCTTGGTGTGAGTCGATCCTCGGCGTGAAAGACGAGCCGGTGAAGGGAAAAGAGGTTCCTCTGGAATGGACTGAGACATCTGGGGGACTCTTGGAATGGTGGCACGACCCTGGAGTTCCTCTCGCCGTTCCTGTTGAGAGGGCCTCCTCTTGAGATGCGACGGGAACGCCGGGAACTCTTTCCCGACGAAGCAGGGAAAGGATCCCTCATCTCGAGCTACGAGGCGGAAACGGGGCTCCTCTGGATGTGGGCGGGACCCTCGTGATTCCTCTCGAGTGGAGACGGGTATGTCGGGGAACTTCTTGATTTGCAGCAAGGGTGTGAAGGACCCTTTCGAAGTTCCAGAGGGGAGGTGTGATCAGCCTCGAGACGCCTCAGCGGAAATGAGCCTCATCTCGCCTGGAGGGGAGAACCTCCTGGATTTTCTCGAGTTGCGGCAGGTCTTCTCGAGTTACGACGGGGACCTCAGGGACCCGCTCTGGTGGCCTCAGGAAAGGCCAGTCCCCATGCGAGTTGCTAGGGGACCTCTCGGGATTCCTCTCCCGTCCATGCCGCGGCCTCAGTCCTTGTGTGGAGTCGGGGCCGGAACCTGAGGATTCCTCTCCAGTGTTGCCATGGATCTTGGGGTGCTTCTGAGTCTCCCCAGGGGAGTCAGGCCTCGTCTCGAGTGGGGGCATGCACGTGCGCTTTCCTCCCGAGCTGCAGCAGTAGTGTCACGCTTCCTGTCACGTGGATCAAGGGATCTGTGGCTTTCCCTCGAGGCTGTCCCTCGAGGCTTTCCCACGAGGCTTTCCCACAGGGCTGTGCCACGTGCCACCTTGGTGTGAGTCGATCCTCGGCGTGAAAGACGAGCCGGTGAAGGGAAAAGAGGTTCCTCTGGAATGGACTGAGACATCTGGGGGACTCTTGGAATGGTGGCACGACCCTGGAGTTCCTCTCGCCGTTCCTGTTGAGAGGGCCTCCTCTTGAGATGCGATGGGAACGCCGGGAACTCTTTCCCGACGAAGCAGGGAAAGGATCCCTCATCTCGAGCTACGAGGCGGAAACGGGGCTTGTCTGGATGTGGGCGGGACCCTCGTGATTCCTCTCGAGTGGAGACGGGTATGTCGGGGAACTTCTTGATTTGCACCAAGGGTATGAAGGACCCTTTCGAAGTTCCAGAGGGGAGGTGTGATCAACCTCGAGACGCCTCAGCGGAAATGGGCCTCATCTCGCCGGGAGGGGAGAACCTCCTGGATTGTCTCGAGTTGCGGCAGGTCTTCTCGAGTTACGACGGGGACCTCAGGGACCCGCTCTGGTGGCCTAAGGAAAGGCCAGTCCCCATGCGAGTTGCTAGGGGACCTCTCGGGATTCCTCTCCCGTCCATGCCGGGGCCTCAGTCCTTGTGTGGAGTCGGGGCCGGAACCTGAGGATTCCTCTCCAGTGTTGCCATGGATCTTGGGGTGCTTCTGAGTCTCCCCAGGGGAGTCAGGCCTCGTCTCGAGTGGGGGCATGCACGTGCGCTTTCCTCCCGAGCTGCAGCAGTAGTGTCACGCTTCCTGTCACGTGGATCAAGGGATCTGTGGCTTTCCCTCGAGGCTGTCCCTCGAGGCTTTCCCACGAGGCTTTCCCACAGGGCTGTGCCACGTGCCACCTTGGTGTGAGTCGATCCTCGGCGTGAAAGACGAGCCGGTGAAGGGAAAAGAGGTTCCTCTGGAATGGACTGAGACATCTGGGGGACTCTTGGAATGGTGGCACGACCCTGGAGTTCCTCTCGCCGTTCCTGTTGAGAGGGCCTCCTCTTGAGATGCGATGGGAACGCCGGGAACTCTTTCCCGACGAAGCAGGGAAAGGATCCCTCATCTCGAGCTACGAGGCGGAAACGGGGCTCCTCTGGATGTGGGCGGGACCCTCGTGATTCCTCTCGAGTGGAGACGGGTATGTCGGGGAACTTCTTGATTTGCAGCAAGGGTGTGAAGGACCCTTTCGAAGTTCCAGAGGGGAGGTGTGATCAGCCTCGAGACGCCACAGCGGAAATGGGCCTCATCTCGCCTGGAGGGGAGAACCTCCTGGATTGTCTCGAGTTGCGGCAGGTCTTCTCGAGTTACGACGGGGACCTCAGGGACCCGCTCTGGTGGCCTAAGGAAAGGCCAGTCCCCATGCGAGTTGCAAGGGGACCTCTCGGGATTCCTCTCCCGTCCAGCCCGGGGCCTCAGTCCTTGTGTGGAGTCGGGGCCGGAACCTGAGGATTCCTCTCCAGTGTTGCCATGGATCTTGGGGTGCTTCGGAGTCTCATCAGGGGAGTCAGGCCTCGTCTCGAGTGGGGGCATGCACGTGCGCTTTCCTCCCGAGCTGCAGCAGTAGTGTCACGCTTCCTGTCACGTGGATCAAGGGATCTGTGGCTTTCCCTCGAGGCTGTCCCTCGAGGCTTTCCCACGAGGCTTTCCCACAGGGCTGTGCCACGTGCCACCTTGGTGGGAGTCGATCCTCGGCGTGAAAGACGAGCCGGTGAAGGGAAAAGAGGTTCGTCTGGAATGGACTGAGACATCTGGGGGACTCTTGGAATGGTGGCACGACCCTGGAGTTCCTCTCGCCGTTCCTGTTGAGAGGGCCTCCTCTTGAGATGCGACGGGAACGCCGGGAACTCTTTCCCGACCAAGCAGGGAAAGGATCCCTCATCGCGAGCTACGAGGCGGAAACGGGGCTCGTCTGGATGTGGGCGGGACCCTCGTGAAACCTCTCGAGTGGAGACGGGTATGTCGGGGAACTTCTTGATTTGCAGCAAGGGTGTGAAGGACCCTTTCGAAGTTCCAGAGGTGAGGTGTGATCAGCCTCGAGACGCCTCAGCGGAAATGGGCCTCATCTCGCCTGGAGGGGAGAACCTCCTGGATTTTCTCGAGTTGCGGCAGGTCTTCTCGAGTTACGACGGGGACCTCAGGGACCCGCTCTGGTGGCCTCAGGAAAGGCCAGTCCCCATGCGAGTTGCTAGGGGACCTCTCGGGATTCCTCTCCCATCCATGCCGGGGCCTCAGTCCTTGTGTGGAGTCGGGGCCGGAACCTGAGGATTCCTCTCCAGTGTTGCCATGGATCTTGGGGTGCTTCTGAGTCTCCCCAGGGGAGTCAGGCCTCGTCTCGAGTGGGGGCATGCACGTGCGCTTTCCTCCCGAGCTGCAGCAGTAGTGTCACGCTTCCTGTCACGTGGATCAAGGGATCTGTGGCTTTCCCTCGAGGCTGTCCCTCGAGGCTTTCCCACGAGGCTTTCCCACAGGGCTGTGCCACGTGCCACCTTGGTGTGAGTCGATCCTCGGCGTGAAAGACGAGCCGGTGAAGGGAAAAGAGGTTCCTCTGGAATGGACTGAGACATCTGGGGGACTCTTGGAATGGTGGCACGACCCTGGAGTTCCTCTCGCCGTTCCTGTTGAGAGGGCCTCCTCTTGAGATGCGACGGGAACGCCGGGAACTCTTTCCCGACGAAGCAGGGAAAGGATCCCTCATCTCGAGCTACGAGGCGGAAACGGGGCTCCTCTGGATGTGGGCGGGACCCTCGTGATTCCTCTCGAGTGGAGACGGGTATGTCGGGGAACTTCTTGATTTGCAGCAAGGGTGTGAAGGACCCTTTCGAAGTTCCAGAGGGGAGGTGTGATCAGCCTCGAGACGCCTCAGCGGAAATGAGCCTCATCTCGCCTGGAGGGGAGAACCTCCTGGATTTTCTCGAGTTGCGGCAGGTCTTCTCGAGTTATGACGGGGACCTCAGGGACCCGCTCTGGTGGCCTCAGGAAAGGCCAGTCCCCATGCGAGTTGCTAGGGGACCTCTCGGGATTCCTCTCCCGTCCATGCCGCGGCCTCAGTCCTTGTGTGGAGTCGGGGCCGGAACCTGAGGATTCCTCTCCAGTGTTGCCATGGATCTTGGGGTGCTTCTGAGTCTCCCCAGGGGAGTCAGGCCTCGTCTCGAGTGGGGGCATGCACGTGCGCTTTCCTCCCGAGCTGCAGCAGTAGTGTCACGCTTCCTGTCACGTGGATCAAGGGATCTGTGGCTTTCCCTCGAGGCTGTCCCTCGAGGCTTTCCCACGAGGCTTTCCCACAGGGCTGTGCCACGTGCCACCTTGGTGTGAGTCGATCCTCGGCGTGAAAGACGAGCCGGTGAAGGGAAAAGAGGTTCCTCTGGAATGGACTGAGACATCTGGGGGACTCTTGGAATGGTGGCACGACCCTGGAGTTCCTCTCGCCGTTCCTGTTGAGAGGGCCTCCTCTTGAGATGCGACGGGAACGCCGGGAACTCTTTCCCGACGAAGCAGGGAAAGGATCCCTCATCTCGAGCTACGAGGCGGAAACGGGGCTCCTCTGGATGTGGGCGGGACCCTCGTGATTCCTCTCGAGTGGAGACGGGTATGTCGGGGAACTTCTTGATTTGCAGCAAGGGTGTGAAGGACCCTTTCGAAGTTCCAGAGGGGAGGTGTGATCAGCCTCGAGACGCCTCAGCGGAAATGGGCCTCATCTCGCCTGGAGGGGAGAACCTCCTGGATTGTCTCGAGTTGCGGCAGGTCTTCTCGAGTTACGACGGGGACCTCAGGGACCCGCTCTGGTGGCCTAAGGAAAGGCCAGTCCCCATGCGAGTTGCAAGGGGACCTCTCGGGATTCCTCTCCCGTCCATGCCGGGGCCTCAGTCCTTGTGTGGAGTCGGGGCCGGAACCTGAGGATTCCTCTCCAGTGTTGCCATGGATCTTGGGGTGCTTCTGAGTCTCCCCAGGGGAGTCAGGCCTCGTCTCGAGTGGGGGCATGCACGTGCGCTTTCCTCCCGAGCTGCAGCAGTAGTGTCACGCTTCCTGTCATGTGGATCAAGGGATCTGTGGCTTTCCCTCGAGGCTGTCCCTCGAGGCTTTCCCACGAGGCTTTCCCACAGGGCTGTGCCACGTGCCACCTTGGTGTGAGTCGATCCTCGGCGTGAAAGACGAGCCGGTGAAGGGAAAAGAGGTTCCTCTGGAATGGACTGAGACATCTGGGGGCCTCTTGGAATGGTGGTACGACTCTGGAGTTCCTCTCGCCGTTCCTGTTGACAGGGCCTCCTCTTGAGATGCGACGGGAACGCCGGGAACTCTTTCCCGACGAAGCAGGGAAAGGATCCCTCATCTTGAGCTACGACGCGGAAACGGGGCTCCTCTGGATATGGCCGGGACCCTCGTGATTCCTCTCGAGTGGAGACGGGTATGTCGGGGAACTTCTTGATTTGCACCAAGGGTGTGAAGGACCCTTTCGAAGTTCCAGAGGTGAGGTGTGATCAGCCTCGAGACGCCTCAGCGGAAATGGGCCTCATCTCGCCTGGAGGGGAGAACCTCCTGGATTTTCTCGAGTTGCGGCAGGTCTTCTCGAGTTACGACGGGGACCTCAGGGCCCTGCTCTGGTGGCCTCAGGAAAGGCCAGTCCCCATGCGAGTTGCTAGGGGACCTCTCGGGATTCCTCTCCCGTCCATGCCGGGGCCTCAGTCCTTGTGTGGAGTCGGGGCCGGAACCTGAGGATTCCTCTCCAGTGTTGCCATGGATCTTGGGGTGCTTCTGAGTCTCCCCAGGGGAGTCAGGCCTCGTCTCGTGTGGGGGCATGCACGTGCGTTTTTCCTCCCGAGCTGCAGCAGTAGTGTCACGCTTCCTGTCACGTGGATCAAGGGATCTGTGGCTTTCCCTCGAGGCTGTCCCTCGAGGCTTTCCCACGAGGCTTTCCCACAGGGCTGTGCCACGTGCCACCTTGGTGTGAGTCGATCCTCGGCGTGAAAGACGAGCCGGTGAAGGGAAAAGAGGTTCCTCTGGAATGGACTGAGACATCTGGGGGACTCTTGGAATGGTGGCACGACCCTGGAGTTCCTCTCGCCGTTCCTGTTGAGAGGGCCTCCTCTTGAGATGAGACGGGAACGCCGGGAACTCTTTCCCGACGAAGCAGGGAAAGGATCCCTCATCTCGAGCTACGAGGTGGAAACGGGGCTCCTCTGGATGTGGGCGGGACCCTCGTGATTCCTCTCGAGTGGAGACAGGTATGTCGGGGAACTTCTTGATTTGCAGCAAGGGTGTGAAGGACCCTTTCGAAGTTTCAGAGGTGAGGTGTGATCAGCCTCGAGACGCCTCAGCGGAAATGGGCCTCATCTCGCCTGGAGGGGAGAACCTCCTGGATTTTCTCGAGTTGCGGCAGGTCTTCTCGAGTTACGACGGGGACCTCAGGGACCCGCTCTGGTGGCCTCAGGAAAGGCCAGTCCCCATGCGAGTTGCTAGGGGACCTCTCGGGATTCCTCTCCCGTCCAGGCCGGGGCCTCAGTCCTTGTGTGGAGTCGGGGCCGGAACCTGAGGATTCCTCTCCAGTGTTGCCATGGATCTTGGGGTGCTTCTGAGTCTCCCCAGGGGAGTCAGGCCTCGTCTCGAGTGGGGGCATGCACGTGCGCTTTCCTCCCGAGCTGCAGCAGTAGTGTCACGCTTCCTGTCACGTGGATCAAGGGATCTGTGGCTTTCCCTCGAGGCTGTCCCTCGAGGCTTTCCCACGAGGCTTTCCCACAGGGCTGTGCCACGTGCCACCTTGTTGTGAGTCGATCCTCGGCGTGAAAGACAAGCCGGTGAAGGGAAAAGAGGTTCCTCTGGAATGGACTGAGACATCTGGGGGACTCTTGGAATGGTGGCACGACCCTGGAGTTCCTCTCGCCGTTCCTGTTGAGAGGGCCTCCTCTTGAGATGCGACGGGAACGCCGGGAACTCTTTCCCGACGAAGCAGGGAAAGGATCCCTCATCTCGAGCTACGACGCGGAAACGGGGCTCCTCTGGATATGGGCGGGACCCTCGTGATTCCTCTCGAGTGGAGACGGTTATGTCGGGGAACTTCTTGATTTGCACCAAGGGTGTGAAGGACCCTTTCGAAGTTCCAGAGGTGAGGTGTGATCAGCCTCGAGACGCCTCAGCGGAAATGGGCCTCATCTCGCCTGGAGGGGAGAACCTCCTGGATTTTCTCGAGTTGCCGCAGGTCTTCTCGAGTTACGACGGGGACCTCAGGGACCCGCTCTGGTGGCCTCAGGAAAGGCCAGTCCCCATGCGAGTTGCTAGGGGACCTCTCGGGATTCCTCTCCCGTCCATGCCGGGGCCTCAGTCCTTGTGTGGAGTCGGGGCCGGAACCTGAGGATTCCTCTCCAGTGTTGCCATGGATCTTGGGGTGCTTCTGAGTCTCCCCAGGGGAGTCAGGCCTCGTCTCGTGTGGGGGCATGCACGTGCGTTTTCCTCCCGAGCTGCAGCAGTAGTGTCACGCTTCCTGTCACGTGGATCAAGGGATCTGTGGCTTTCCCTCGAGGCTGTCCCTCGAGGCTTTCCCACGAGGCTTTCCCACAGGGCTGTGCCACGTGCCACCTTGGTGTGAGTCGATCCTCGGCGTGAAAGACGAGCCGGTGAAGGGAAAAGAGGTTCCTCTGGAATGGACTGAGACATCTGGGGGACTCTTGGAATGGTGGCACGACCCTGGAGTTCCTCTCGCCGTTCCTGTTGAGAGGGCCTCCTCTTGAGATGCGACGGGAACGCCGGGAACTCTTTCCCGACGAAGCAGGGAAAGGATCCCTCATCTCGAGCTACGAGGCGGAAACGGGGCTCCTCTGGATGTGGGCGGGACCCTCGTGATTCCTCTCGAGTGGAGACGGGTATGTCGGGGAACTTCTTGATTTGCAGCAAGGGTGTGAAGGACCCTTTCGAAGTTCCAGAGGGGAGGTGTGATCAGCCTCGAGACGCCTCAGCGGAAATGAGCCTCATCTCGCCTGGAGGGGAGAACCTCCTGGATTTTCTCGAGTTGCGGCAGGTCTTCTCGAGTTACGACGGGGACCTCAGGGACCCGCTCTGGTGGCCTCAGGAAAGGCCAGTCCCCATGCGAGTTGCTAGGGGACCTCTCGTGATTCCTCTCCCGTCCATGCCGGGGCCTCAGTCCTTGTGTGGAGTCGGGGCCGGAACCTGAGGATTCCTCTCCAGTGTTGCCATGGATCTTGGGGTGCTTCTGAGTCTCCCCAGGGGAGTCAGGCCTCGTCTCGAGTGGGGGCATGCACGTGCGCTTTCCTCCCGAGCTGCAGCAGTAGTGTCACGCTTCCTGTCACGTGGATCAAGGGATCTGTGGCTTTCCCTCGAGGCTGTCCCTCGAGGCTTTCCCACGAGGCTTTCCCACAGGGCTGTGCCACGTGCCACCTTGGTGTGAGTCGATCCTCGGCGTGAAAGACGAGCCGGTGAAGGGAAAAGAGGTTCCTCTGGAATGGACTGAGACATCTGGGGGACTCTTGGAATGGTGGCACGACCCTGGAGTTCCTCTCGCCGTTCCTGTTGAGAGGGCCTCCTCTTGAGATGCGACGGGAACGCCGGGAACTCTTTCCCGACGAAGCAGGGAAAGGATCCCTCATCTCGAGCTACGAGGCGGAAACGGGGCTCCTCTGGATGTGGGCGGGACCCTCGTGATTCCTCTCGAGTGGAGACGGGTATGTCGGGGAACTTCTTGATTTGCACCAAGGGTGTGAAGGACCCTTTCGAAGTTCCAGAGGTGAGGTGTGATCAGCCTCGAGACGCCTCAGCGGAAATGGGCCTCATCTCGCCTGGAGGGGAGAACCTCCTGGATTTTCTCGAGTTGCGGCAGGTCTTCTCGAGTTATGATGGGGACCTCAGGGACCCGCTCTGGTGGCCTCAGGAAAGGCCAGTCCCCATGCGAGTTGCTAGGGGACCTCTCGGGATTCCTCTCCCGTCCATGCCGGGGCCTCAGTCCTTGTGTGGAGTCGGGGCCGGAACCTGAGGATTCCTCTCCAGTGTTGCCATGGATCTTGGGGTGCTTCTGAGTCTCCCCAGGGGAGTCAGGCCTCGTCTCAAGTGGGGGCATGCACGTGCGCTTTCCTCCCGAGCTGCAGCAGTAGTGTCACGCTTCCTGTCACGTGGATCAAGGGATCTGTGGCTTTCCCTCGAGGCTGTCCCTCGAGGCTTTCCCACGAGGCTTTCCCACAGGGCTGTGCCACGTGCCACCTTGGTGTGAGTCGATCCTCGGCGTGAAAGACGAGCCGGTGAAGGGAAAAGAGGTTCCTCTGGAATGGACTGAGACATCTGGGGGACTCTTGGAATGGTGGCACGACCCTGGAGTTCCTCTCGCCGTTCCTGTTGAGAGGGCCTCCTCTTGAGATGCGACGGGAACGCCGGGAACTCTTTCCCGACGAAGCAGGGAAAGGATCCCTCATCTCGAGCTACGAGGCGGAAACGGGGCTCGTCTGGATGTGGGCGGGACCCTCGTGATTCCTCTCGAGTGGAGACGGGTATGTCGGGGAACTTCTTGATTTGCAGCAAGGGTGTGAAGGACCCTTTCGAAGTTCCAGAGGGGAGGTGTGATCAGCCTCGAGACGCCTCAGCGGAAATGGGCCTCATCTCGCCTGGAGGGGAGAACCTCCTGGATTGCCTCGAGTTGCGGCAGGTCTTCTCGAGTTACGACGGGGACCTCAGGGACCCGCTCTGGTGGCCTAAGGAAAGGCCAGTCCCCATGCGAGTTGCAAGGGGACCTCTCGGGATTCCTCTCCCGTCCATGCCGGGGCCTCAGTCCTTGTGTGGAGTCGGGGCCGGAACCTGAGGATTCCTCTCCAGTGTTGCCATGGATCTTGGGGTGCTTCTGAGTCTCCCCAGGGGAGTCAGGCCTCGTCTCGAGTGGGGGCATGCACGTGCGCTTTCCTCCCGAGCTGCAGCAGTAGTGTCACGCTTCCTGTCACGTGGATCAAGGGATCTGTGGCTTTCCCTCGAGGCTGTCCCTCGAGGCTTTCCCACGAGGCTTTCCCACAGGGCTGTGCCACGTGCCACCTTGGTGTGAGTCGATCCTCGGCGTGAAAGACGAGCCGGTGAAGGGAAAAGAGGTTCCTCTGGAATGGACTGAGACATCTGGGGGCCTCTTGGAATGGTGGTACGACTCTGGAGTTCCTCTCGCCGTTCCTGTTGAGAGGGCCTCCTCTTGAGATGCGACGGGAACGCCGGGAACTCTTTCCCGACGAAGCAGGGAAAGGATCCCTCATCTCGAGCTACGAGGCGGAAACGGGGCTCCTCTGGATATGGGCGGGACCCTCGTGATTCCTCTCGAGTGGAGACGGGTATGTCGGGGAACTTCTTGATTTGCACCAAGGGTGTGAAGGACCCTTTCGAAGTTCCAGAGGTGAGGTGTGATCAGCCTCGAGACGCCTCAGCGGAAATGGGCCTCATCTCGCCTGGAGGGGAGAACCTCCTGGATTTTCTCGAGTTGCGGCAGGTCTTCTCGAGTTACGACGGGGACCTCAGGGACCCGCTCTGGTGGCCTCAGGAAAGGCCAGTCCCCATGCGAGTTGCTAGGGGACCTCTCGGGATTCCTCTCCCGTCCAGGCCGGGGCCTCAGTCCTTGTGTGGAGTCGGGGCCGGAACCTGAGGATTCCTCTCCAGTGTTGCCATGGATCTTGGGGTGCTTCTGAGTCTCCCCAGGGGAGTCAGGCCTCGTCTCGAGTGGGGGCATGCACGTGCGCTTTCCTCCCGAGCTGCAGCAGTAGTGTCACGCTTCCTGTCACGTGGATCAAGGGATCTGTGGCTTTCCCTCGAGGCTGTCCCTCGAGGCTTTCCCACGAGGCTTTCCCACAGGGCTGTGCCACGTGCCACCTTGTTGTGAGTCGATCCTCGGCGTGAAAGACAAGCCGGTGAAGGGAAAAGAGGTTCCTCTGGAATGGACTGAGACATCTGGGGGACTCTTGGAATGGTGGCACGACCCTGGAGTTCCTCTCGCCGTTCCTGTTGAGAGGGCCTCCTCTTGAGATGCGACGGGAACGCCGGGAACTCTTTCCCGACGAAGCAGGGAAAGGATCCCTCATCTCGAGCTACGACGCGGAAACGGGGCTCCTCTGGATATGGGCGGGACCCTCGTGATTCCTCTCGAGTGGAGACGGTTATGTCGGGGAACTTCTTGATTTGCACCAAGGGTGTGAAGGACCCTTTCGAAGTTCCAGAGGTGAGGTGTGATCAGCCTCGAGACGCCTCAGCGGAAATGGGCCTCATCTCGCCTGGAGGGGAGAACCTCCTGGATTTTCTCGAGTTGCGGCAGGTCTTCTCGAGTTACGACGGGGACCTCAGGGACCCGCTCTGGTGGCCTCAGGAAAGGCCAGTCCCCATGCGAGTTGCTAGGGGACCTCTCGGGATTCCTCTCCCGTCCATGCCGGGGCCTCAGTCCTTGTGTGGAGTCGGGGCCGGAACCTGAGGATTCCTCTCCAGTGTTGCCATGGATCTTGGGGTGCTTCTGAGTCTCCCCAGGGGAGTCAGGCCTCGTCTCAAGTGGGGGCATGCACGTGCGTTTTCCTCCCGAGCTGCAGCAGTAGTGTCACGCTTCCTGTCACGTGGATCAAGGGATCTGTGGCTTTCCCTCGAGGCTGTCCCTCGAGGCTTTCCCACGAGGCTTTCCCACAGGGCTGTGCCACGTGCCACCTTGGTGTGAGTCGATCCTCGGCGTGAAAGACGAGCCGGTGAAGGGAAAAGAGGTTCCTCTGGAATGGACTGAGACATCTGGGGGACTCTTGGAATGGTGGCACGACCCTGGAGTTCCTCT
Source organism: Budorcas taxicolor (assembly GCF_023091745.1). Lineage (NCBI taxonomy): Eukaryota > Metazoa > Chordata > Mammalia > Artiodactyla > Bovidae > Budorcas > Budorcas taxicolor. The sequence goes on from NW_026292711.1 coordinate 2,181,667, forward strand.
CGCCGTTCCTGTTGAGAGGGCCTCCTCTTGAGATGCGACGGGAACGCCGGGAACTCTTTCCCGACGAAGCAGGGAAAGGATCCCTCATCTCGAGCTACGAGGCGGAAACGGGGCTCCTCTGGATGTGGGCGGGACCCTCGTGATTCCTCTCGAGTGGAGACGGGTATGTCGGGGAACTTCTTGATTTGCAGCAAGGGTGTGAAGGACCCTTTCGAAGTTCCAGAGGGGAGGTGTGATCAGCCTCGAGACGCCTCAGCGGAAATGAGCCTCATCTCGCCTGGAGGGGAGAACCTCCTGGATTTTCTCGAGTTGCGGCAGGTCTTCTCGAGTTACGACGGGGACCTCAGGGACCCGCTCTGGTGGCCTCAGGAAAGGCCAGTCCCCATGCGAGTTGCTAGGGGACCTCTCGTGATTCCTCTCCCGTCCATGCCGGGGCCTCAGTCCTTGTGTGGAGTCGGGGCCGGAACCTGAGGATTCCTCTCCAGTGTTGCCATGGATCTTGGGGTGCTTCTGAGTCTCCCCAGGGGAGTCAGGCCTCGTCTCGAGTGGGGGCATGCACGTGCGCTTTCCTCCCGAGCTGCAGCAGTAGTGTCACGCTTCCTGTCACGTGGATCAAGGGATCTGTGGCTTTCCCTCGAGGCTGTCCCTCGAGGCTTTCCCACGAGGCTTTCCCACAGGGCTGTGCCACGTGCCACCTTGGTGTGAGTCGATCCTCGGCGTGAAAGACGAGCCGGTGAAGGGAAAAGAGGTTCCTCTGGAATGGACTGAGACATCTGGGGGACTCTTGGAATGGTGGCACGACCCTGGAGTTCCTCTCGCCGTTCCTGTTGAGAGGGCCTCCTCTTGAGATGCGACGGGAACGCCGGGAACTCTTTCCCGACGAAGCAGGGAAAGGATCCCTCATCTCGAGCTACGAGGCGGAAACGGGGCTCCTCTGGATGTGGGCGGGACCCTCGTGATTCCTCTCGAGTGGAGACGGGTATGTCGGGGAACTTCTTGATTTGCACCAAGGGTGTGAAGGACCCTTTCGAAGTTCCAGAGGTGAGGTGTGATCAGCCTCGAGACGCCTCAGCGGAAATGGGCCTCATCTCGCCTGGAGGGGAGAACCTCCTGGATTTTCTCGAGTTGCGGCAGGTCTTCTCGAGTTATGATGGGGACCTCAGGGACCCGCTCTGGTGGCCTCAGGAAAGGCCAGTCCCCATGCGAGTTGCTAGGGGACCTCTCGGGATTCCTCTCCCGTCCATGCCGGGGCCTCAGTCCTTGTGTGGAGTCGGGGCCGGAACCTGAGGATTCCTCTCCAGTGTTGCCATGGATCTTGGGGTGCTTCTGAGTCTCCCCAGGGGAGTCAGGCCTCGTCTCAAGTGGGGGCATGCACGTGCGCTTTCCTCCCGAGCTGCAGCAGTAGTGTCACGCTTCCTGTCACGTGGATCAAGGGATCTGTGGCTTTCCCTCGAGGCTGTCCCTCGAGGCTTTCCCACGAGGCTTTCCCACAGGGCTGTGCCACGTGCCACCTTGGTGTGAGTCGATCCTCGGCGTGAAAGACGAGCCGGTGAAGGGAAAAGAGGTTCCTCTGGAATGGACTGAGACATCTGGGGGACTCTTGGAATGGTGGCACGACCCTGGAGTTCCTCTCGCCGTTCCTGTTGAGAGGGCCTCCTCTTGAGATGCGACGGGAACGCCGGGAACTCTTTCCCGACGAAGCAGGGAAAGGATCCCTCATCTCGAGCTACGAGGCGGAAACGGGGCTCGTCTGGATGTGGGCGGGACCCTCGTGATTCCTCTCGAGTGGAGACGGGTATGTCGGGGAACTTCTTGATTTGCAGCAAGGGTGTGAAGGACCCTTTCGAAGTTCCAGAGGGGAGGTGTGATCAGCCTCGAGACGCCTCAGCGGAAATGGGCCTCATCTCGCCTGGAGGGGAGAACCTCCTGGATTGCCTCGAGTTGCGGCAGGTCTTCTCGAGTTACGACGGGGACCTCAGGGACCCGCTCTGGTGGCCTAAGGAAAGGCCAGTCCCCATGCGAGTTGCAAGGGGACCTCTCGGGATTCCTCTCCCGTCCATGCCGGGGCCTCAGTCCTTGTGTGGAGTCGGGGCCGGAACCTGAGGATTCCTCTCCAGTGTTGCCATGGATCTTGGGGTGCTTCTGAGTCTCCCCAGGGGAGTCAGGCCTCGTCTCGAGTGGGGGCATGCACGTGCGCTTTCCTCCCGAGCTGCAGCAGTAGTGTCACGCTTCCTGTCACGTGGATCAAGGGATCTGTGGCTTTCCCTCGAGGCTGTCCCTCGAGGCTTTCCCACGAGGCTTTCCCACAGGGCTGTGCCACGTGCCACCTTGGTGTGAGTCGATCCTCGGCGTGAAAGACGAGCCGGTGAAGGGAAAAGAGGTTCCTCTGGAATGGACTGAGACATCTGGGGGCCTCTTGGAATGGTGGTACGACTCTGGAGTTCCTCTCGCCGTTCCTGTTGAGAGGGCCTCCTCTTGAGATGCGACGGGAACGCCGGGAACTCTTTCCCGACGAAGCAGGGAAAGGATCCCTCATCTCGAGCTACGAGGCGGAAACGGGGCTCCTCTGGATATGGGCGGGACCCTCGTGATTCCTCTCGAGTGGAGACGGGTATGTCGGGGAACTTCTTGATTTGCACCAAGGGTGTGAAGGACCCTTTCGAAGTTCCAGAGGTGAGGTGTGATCAGCCTCGAGACGCCTCAGCGGAAATGGGCCTCATCTCGCCTGGAGGGGAGAACCTCCTGGATTTTCTCGAGTTGCGGCAGGTCTTCTCGAGTTACGACGGGGACCTCAGGGACCTGCTCTGGTGGCCTCAGGAAAGGCCAGTCCCCATGCGAGTTGCTAGGGGACCTCTCGGGATTCCTCTCCCGTCCATGCCGGGGCCTCAGTCCTTGTGTGGAGTCGGGGCCGGAACCTGAGGATTCCTCTCCAGTGTTGCCATGGATCTTGGGGTGCTTCTGAGTCTCCCCAGGGGAGTCAGGCCTCGTCTCGAGTGGGGGCATGCACGTGCGCTTTCCTCCCGAGCTGCAGCAGTAGTGTCACGCTTCCTGTCACGTGGATCAAGGGATCTGTGGCTTTCCCTCGAGGCTGTCCCTCGAGGCTTTCCCACGAGGCTTTCCCACAGGGCTGTGCCACGTGCCACCTTGGTGTGAGTCGATCCTCGGCGTGAAAGACGAGCCGGTGAAGGGAAAAGAGGTTCCTCTGGAATGGACTGAGACATCTTGGAATGGTGGTACGACTCTGGAGTTCCTCTCGCCGTTCCTGTTGAGAGGGCCTCCTCTTGAGATGCGACGGGAACGCCGGGAACTCTTTCCCGACGAAGCAGGGAAAGGATCCCTCATCTCGAGCTACGAGGCGGAAACGGGGCTCCTCTGGATGTGGGCGGGACCCTCGTGATTCCTCTCGAGTGGAGACGGGTATGTCGGGGAACTTCTTGATTTGCAGCAAGGGTGTGAAGGACCCTTTCGAAGTTCCAGAGGGGAGGTGTGATCAGCCTCGAGACGCCTCAGCGGAAATGGGCCTCATCTCGCCTGGAGGGGAGAACCTCCTGGATTTTCTCGAGTTGCGGCAGGTCTTCTCGAGTTACGACGGGGACCTCAGGGACCTGCTCTGGTGGCCTCAGGAAAGGCCAGTCCCCATGCGAGTTGCTAGGGGACCTCTCGGGATTCCTCTCCCGTCCAGGCCGGGGCCTCAGTCCTTGTGTGGAGTCGGGGCCGGAACCTGAGGATTCCTCTCCAGTGTTGCCATGGATCTTGGGGTGCTTCTGAGTCTCCCCAGGGGAGTCAGGCCTCGTCTCGAGTGGGGGCATGCACGTGCGCTTTCATCCCGAGCTGCAGCAGTAGTGTCACGCTTCCTGTCACGTGGATCAGACATCTGGGGGACTCTTGGAATGGTGGCACGACCCTGGAGTTCCTCTCGCCGTTCCTGTTGAGAGGGCCTCCTCTTGAGATGCGACGGGAAGGCCGGGAACTCTTTCCCGACGAAGCAGGGAAAGGATCCCTCATCTCGAGCTACGAGGCGGAAACGGGGCTCCTCTGGATGTGGGCGGGACCCTCGTGATTCCTCTCGAGTGGAGACGGGTATGTCGGGGAACTTCTTGATTTGCAGCAAGGGTGTGAAGGACCCTTTCGAAGTTCCAGAGGGGAGGTGTGATCAGCCTCGAGACGCCTCAGCGGAAATGAGCCTCATCTCGCCTGGAGGGCAGAACCTCCTGGATTTTCTCGAGTTGCGGCAGGTCTTCTCGAGTTACGACGGGGACCTCAGGGACCCGCTCTGGTGGCCTCAGGAAAGGCCAGTCCCCATGCGAGTTGCTAGGGGACCTCTCGGGATTCCTCTCCCGTCCATGCCGGGGCCTCAGTCCTTGTGTGGAGTCGGGGCCGGAACCTGAGGATTCCTCTCCAGTGTTGCCATGGATCTTGGGGTGCTTCTGAGTCTCCCCAGGGGAGTCAGGCCTCGTCTCGAGTGGGGGCATGCACGTGCGCTTTCCTCCCGAGCTGCAGCAGTAGTGTCACGCTTCCTGTCACGTGGATCAAGGGATCTGTGGCTTTCTCTCGAGGCTGTCCCTCGAGGCTTTCCCACGAGGCTTTCCCACAGGGCTGTGCCACGTGCCACCTTGGTGTGAGTCGATCCTCGGCGTGAAAGACGAGCCGGTGAAGGGAAAAGAGGTTCCTCTGGAATGGACTGAGACATCTGGGGGACTCTTGGAATGGTGGCACGACCCTGGAGTTCCTCTCGCCGTTCCTGTTGAGAGGGCCTCCTCTTGAGATGCGACGGGAACGCCGGGAACTCTTTCCCGACGAAGCAGGGAAAGGATCCCTCATCTCGAGCTACGAGGTGGAAACGGGGCTCCTCTGGATGTGGGAGGGACCCTCGTGATTCCTCTCGAGTGGAGACGGGTATGTCGGGGAACTTCTTGATTTGCAGCAAGGGTGTGAAGGACCCTTTCGAAGTTTCAGAGGTGAGGTGTGATCAGCCTCGAGACGCCTCAGCGGAAATGGGCCTCATCTCGCCTGGAGGGGAGAACCTCCTGGATTTTCTCGAGTTGCCCCAGGTCTTCTCGAGTTACGACGGGGACCTCAGGGACCCGCTCTGGTGGCCTCAGGAAAGGCCAGTCCCCATGCGAGTTGCTAGGGGACCTCTCGGGATTCCTCTCCCGTCCAGGCCAGGGCCTCAGTCCTTGTGTGGAGTCGGGGCCGGAACCTGAGGATTCCTCTCCAGTGTTGCCATGGATCTTGGGGTGCTTCTGAGTCTCCCCAGGGGAGTCAGGCCTCGTCTCGAGTGGGGGCATGCACGTGCGCTTTCCTCCCGAGCTGCAGCAGTAGTGTCACGCTTCCTGTCACGTGGATCAAGGGATCTGTGGCTTTCCCTCGAGGCTGTCCCTCGAGGCTTTCCCACGAGGCTTTCCCACAGGCCTGTGCCACGTGCCACCTTGGTGTGAGTCGATCCTCGGCGTGAAAGACGAGCCGGTGAAGGGAAAAGAGGTTCCTCTGGAATGGACTGAGACATCTGGGGGACTCTTGGAATGGTGGCACGACCCTGGAGTTCCTCTCGCCGTTCCTGTTGAGAGGGCCTCCTCTTGAGATGCGACGGGAACGCCGGGAACTCTTTCCCGACGAAGCAGGGAAAGGATCCCTCATCTCGAGCTACGAGGCGGAAACGGGGCTCCTCTGGATGTGGGCGGGACCCTCGTGATTCCTCTCGAGTGGAGACGGGTATGTCGGGGAACTTCTTGATTTGCACCAAGGGTGTGAAGGACCCTTTCGAAGTTCCAGAGGGGAGGTGTGATCAGCCTCGAGACGCCTCAGCGGAAATGAGCCTCATCTCGCCTGGAGGGGAGAACCTCCTGGATTTTCTCGAGTTGCGGCAGGTCTTCTCGAGTTACGACGGGGACCTCAGGGACCCGCTCTGGTGGCCTCAGGAAAGGCCAGTCCCCATGCGAGTTGCTAGGGGACCTCTCGGGATTCCTCTCCCGTCCATGCCGGGGCCTCAGTCCTTGTGTGGAGTCGGGGCCGGAACCTGAGGATTCCTCTCCAGTGTTGCCATGGATCTTGGGGTGCTTCTGAGTCTCCCCAGGGGAGTCAGGCCTCGTCTCGAGTGGGGGCATGCACGTGCGCTTTCCTCCCGAGCTGCAGCAGTAGTGTCACGCTTCCTGTCACGTGGATCAAGGGATCTGTGGCTTTCCCTCGAGGCTGTCCCTCGAGGCTTTCCCACGAGGCTTTCCCACAGGGCTGTGCCACGTGCCAGCTTGGTGTGAGTCGATCCTCGGCGTGAAAGACGAGCCGGTGAAGGGAAAAGAGGTTCCTCTGGAATGGACTGAGACATCTGGGGGCCTCTTGGAATGGTGGTACGACTCTGGAGTTCCTCTCGCCGTTCCTGTTGAGAGGGCCTCCTCTTGAGATGCGACGGGAACGCCGGGAACTCTTTCCCGACGAAGCAGGGAAAGGATCCCTCATCTCGAGCTACGAGGCGGAAACGGGGCTCCTCTGGATATGGGCGGGACCCTCGTGATTCCTCTCGAGTGGAGACGGGTATGTCGGGGAACTTCTTGATTTGCACCAAGGGTGTGAAGGACCCTTTCGAAGTTCCAGAGGTGAGGTGTGATCAGCCTCGAGACGCCTCAGCGGAAATGGGCCTCATCTCGCCTGGAGGGGAGAACCTCCTGGATTTTCTCGAGTTGCGGCAGGTCTTCTCGAGTTACGACGGGGACCTCAGGGACCTGCTCTGGTGGCCTCAGGAAAGGCCAGTCCCCATGCGAGTTGCTAGGGGACCTCTCGGGATTCCTCTCCCGTCCATGCCGGGGCCTCAGTCCTTGTGTGGAGTCGGGGCCGGAACCTGAGGATTCCTCTCCAGTGTTGCCATGGATCTTGGGGTGCTTCTGAGTCTCCCCAGGGGAGTCAGGCCTCGTCTTGTGTGGGGGCATGCAAGTGCGCTTTCCTCCCGAGCTGCAGCAGTAGTGTCACGCTTCCTGTCACGTGGATCAAGGGATCTGTGGCTTTCCCTCGAGGCTGTCCCTCGAGGCTTTCCCACGAGGCTTTCCCACAGGGCTGTGCCACGTGCCACCTTGGTGTGAGTCGATCCTCGGCGTGAAAGACGAGCTGGTGAAGGGAAAAGAGGTTCCTCTGGAATGGACTGAGACATCTGGGGGACTCTTGGAATGGTGGCACGACCCTGGAGTTCCTCTCGCCGTTCCTGTTGAGAGGGCCTCCTCTTGAGATGCGACGGGAACGCCGGGAACTCTTTCCCGACGAAGCAGGGAAAGGATCCCTCATCTCGAGCTACGAGGCGGAAACGGGGCTCCTCTGGATATGGGCGGGACCCTCGTGATTCCTCTCGAGTGGAGACGGGTATGTCGGGGAACTTCTTGATTTGCACCAAGGGTGTGAAGGACCCTTTCGAAGTTCCAGAGGTGAGGTGTGATCAGCCTCGAGACGCCTCAGCGGAAATGGGCCTCATCTCGCCTGGAGGGGAGAATCTCCTGGATTTTCTCGAGTTGCGGCAGGTCTTCTCGAGTTACGACGGGGACCTCAGGGACCTGCTCTGGTGGCCTCAGGAAAGGCCAGTCCCCATGCGAGTTGCTAGGGGACCTCTCGGGATTCCTCTCCCGTCCATGCCGGGGCCTCAGTCCTTGTGTGGAGTCGGGGCCGGAACCTGAGGATTCCTCTCCAGTGTTGCCATGGATCTTGGGGTGCTTCTGAGTCTCCCCAGGGGAGTCAGGCCTCGTCTCGTGTGGGGGCATGCAAGTGCGCTTTCCTCCCGAGCTGCAGCAGTAGTGTCACGCTTCCTGTCACGTGGATCAAGGGATCTGTGGCTTTCCCTCGAGGCTGTCCCTCGAGGCTTTCCCACGAGGCTTTCCCACAGGGCTGTGCCACGTGCCACCTTGGTGTGAGTCGATCCTCGGCGTGAAAGACGAGCCGGTGAAGGGAAAAGAGGTTCCTCTGGAATGGACTGAGACATCTGGGGGACTCTTGGAATGGTGGCACGACCCTGGAGTTCCTCTCGCCGTTCCTGTTGAGAGGGCCTCCTCTTGAGATGCGACGGGAACGCCGGGAACTCTTTCCCGACGAAGCAGGGAAAGGATCCCTCATCTCGAGCTACGAGGTGGAAACGGGGCTCCTCTGGATGTGGGCGGGACCCTCGTGATTCCTCTCGAGTGGAGACGGGTATGTCGGGGAACTTCTTGATTTGCAGCAAGGGTGTGAAGGACCCTTTCGAAGTTTCAGAGGTGAGGTGTGATCAGCCTCGAGACGCCTCAGCGGAAATGGGCCTCATCTCGCCTGGAGGGGAGAACCTCCTGGATTTTCTCGAGTTGCGGCAGGTCTTCTCGAGTTACGACGGGGACCTCAGGGACCCGCTCTGGTGGCCTCAGGAAAGGCCAGTCCCCATGCGAGTTGCTAGGGGACCTCTCGGGATTCCTCTCCCGTCCAGGCCGGGGCCTCAGTCCTTGTGTGGAGTCGGGGCCGGAACCTGAGGATTCCTCTCCAGTGTTGCCATGGATCTTGGGGTGCTTCTGAGTCTCCCCAGGGGAGTCAGGCCTCGTCTCGAGTGGGGGCATGCACGTGCGCTTTCCTCCCGAGCTGCAGCAGTAGTGTCACGCTTCCTGTCACGTGGATCAAGGGATCTGTGGCTTTCCCTCGAGGCTGTCCCTCGAGGCTTTCCCACGAGGCTTTCCCACAGGGCTGTGCCACGTGCCACCTTGGTGTGAGTCGATCCTCGGCGTGAAAGACGAGCCGGTGAAGGGAAAAGAGGTTCCTCTGGAATGGACTGAGACATCTGGGGGACTCTTGGAATGGTGGCACGACCCTGGAGTTCCTCTCGCCGTTCCTGTTGAGAGGGCCTCCTCTTGAGATGCGACGGGAACGCCGGGAACTCTTTCCCGACGAAGCAGGGAAAGGATCCCTCATCTCGAGCTACGGGGTGGAAACGGGGCTCCTCTGGATGTGGGCGGGACCCTCGTGATTCCTCTCGAGTGGAGACGGGTATGTCGGGGAACTTCTTGATTTGCAGCAAGGGTGTGAAGGACCCTTTCGAAGTTTCAGAGGTGAGGTGTGATCAGCCTCGAGACGCCTCAGCGGAAATGGGCCTCATCTCGCCTGGAGGGGAGAACCTCCTGGATTTTCTCGAGTTGCGGCAGGTCTTCTCGAGTTACGACGGGGACCTCAGGGACCCGCTCTGGTGGCCTCAGGAAAGGCCAGTCCCCATGCGAGTTGCTAGGGGACCTCTCGGGATTCCTCTCCCGTCCAGGCCGGGGCCTCAGTCCTTGTGTGGATTCGGGGCCGGAACCTGAGGATTCCTCTCCAGTGTTGCCATGGATCTTGGGGTGCTTCTGAGTCTCCCCAGGGGAGTCAGGCCTCGTCTCGAGTGGGGGCATGCACGTGCGCTTTCCTCCCGAGCTGCAGCAGTAGTGTCACGCTTCCTGTCACGTGGATCAAGGGATCTGTGGCTTTCCCTCGAGGCTGTCCCTCGAGGCTTTCCCACGAGGCTTTCCCACAGGGCTGTGCCACGTGCCACCTTGGTGTGAGTCGATCCTCGGCGTGAAAGACGAGCCGGTGAAGGGAAAAGAGGTTCCTCTGGAATGGACTGAGACATCTGGGGGACTCTTGGAATGGTGGCACGACCCTGGAGTTCCTCTCGCCGTTCCTGTTGAGAGGGCCTCCTCTTGAGATGCGACGGGAACGCCGGGAACTCTTTCCCGACGAAGCAGGGAAAGGATCCCTCATCTCGAGCTACGAGGCGGAAACGGGGCTCCTCTGGATGTGGGCGGGACCCTCGTGATTCCTCTCGAGTGGAGACGGGTATGTCAGGGAACTTCTTGATTTGCAGCAAGGGTGTGAAGGACCCTTTCGAAGTTCCAGAGGGGAGGTGTGATCAGCCTCGAGACGCCTCAGCGGAAATGAGCCTCATCTCGCCTGGAGGGGAGAACCTCCTGGATTTTCTCGAGTTGCGGCAGGTCTTCTCGAGTTACGACGGGGACCTCAGGGACCCGCTCGGGTGGCCTCAGGAAAGGCCAGTCCCCATGCGAGTTGCTAGGGGACCTCTCGGGATTCCTCTCCCGTCCATGCCGGGGCCTCAGTCCTTGTGTGGAGTCGGGGCCGGAACCTGAGGATTCCTCTCCAGTGTTGCCATGGATCTTGGGGTGCTTCTGAGTCTCCCCAGGGGAGTCAGGCCTCGTCTCGAGTGGGGGCATGCACGTGCGCTTTCCTCCCGAGCTGCAGCAGTAGTGTCACGCTTCCTGTCACGTGGATCAAGGGATCTGTGGCTTTCCCTCGAGGCTGTCCCTCGAGGCTTTCCCACGAGGCTTTCCCACAGGGCTGTGCCACGTGCCACCTTGGTGTGAGTCGATCCTCGGCGTGAAAGACGAGCCGGTGAAGGGAAAAGAGGTTCCTCTGGAATGGACTGAGACATCTGGGGGACTCTTGGAATGGTGGCACGACCCTGGAGTTCCTCTCGCCGTTCCTGTTGAGAGGGCCTCCTCTTGAGATGCGACGTGAATGCCGGGAACTCTTTCCCGACGAAGCAGGGAAAGGATCCCTCATCTCGAGCTACGAGGTGGAAACGGGGCTCCTCTGGATGTGGGCGGGACCCTCGTGATTCCTCTCGAGTGGAGACGGGTATGTCGGGGAACTTCTTGATTTGCAGCAAGGGTGTGAAGGACCCTTTCGAAGTTTCAGAGGTGAGGTGTGATCAGCCTCGAGACGCCTCAGCGGAAATGGGCCTCATCTCGCCTGGAGGGGAGAACCTCCTGGATTTTCTCGAGTTGCGGCAGGTCTTCTCGAGTTACGACGGGGACCTCAGGGACCCGCTCTGGTGGCCTCAGGAAAGGCCAGTCCCCATGCGAGTTGCTAGGGGACCTCTCGGGATTCCTCTCCCGTCCAGGCCAGGGCCTCAGTCCTTGTGTGGAGTCGGGGCCGGAACCTGAGGATTCCTCTCCAGTGTTGCCATGGATCTTGGGGTGCTTCTGAGTCTCCCCAGGGGAGTCAGGCCTCGTCTCGAGTGGGGGCATGCACGTGCGCTTTCTTCCCGAGCTGCAGCAGTAGTGTCACGCTTCCTGTCACGTGGATCAAGGGATCTGTGGCTTTCCCTCGAGGCTGTCCCTCGAGGCTTTCCCACGAGGCTTTCCCACAGGCCTGTGCCACGTGCCACCTTGGTGTGAGTCGATCCTCGGCGTGAAAGACGAGCCGGTGAAGGGAAAAGAGGTTCCTCTGGAATGTACTGAGAAATCTGGGGGACTCTTGGAATGGTGGCACGACCCTGGAGTTCCTCTCGCCGTTCCTGTTGAGAGGGCCTCCTCTTGAGATGCGACGGGAACGCCGGGAACTCTTTCCCGACGAAGCAGGGAAAGGATCCCTCATCTCGAGCTACGAGGTGGAAACGGGGCTCCTCTGGATGTGGGCGGGACCCTCGTGATTCCTCTCGAGTGGAGACGGGTATGTCGGGGAACTTCTTGATTTGCAGCAAGGGTGTGAAGGACCCTTTCGAAGTTTCAGAGGTGAGGTGTGATCAGCCTCGAGACGCCTCAGCGGAAATGGGCCTCATCTCGCCTGGAGGGGAGAACCTCCTGGATTTTCTCGAGTTGCGGCAGGTCTTCTCGAGTTACGACGGGGACCTCAGGGACCCGCTCTGGTGGCCTCAGGAAAGGCCAGTCCCCATGCGAGTTGCTAGGGGACCTCTCGGGATTCCTCTCCCGTCCAGGCCGGGGCCTCAGTCCTTGTGTGGAGTCGGGGCCGGAACCTGAGGATTCCTCTCCAGTGTTGCCATGGATCTTGGGGTGCTTCTGAGTCTCCCCAGGGGAGTCAGGCCTCGTCTCGAGTGGGGGCATGCACGTGCGCTTTCCTCCCGAGCTGCAGCAGTAGTGTCACGCTTCCTGTCACGTGGATCAAGGGATCTGTGGCTTTCCCTCGAGGCTGTCCCTCGAGGCTTTCCCACGAGGCTTTCCCACAGGGCTGTGCCACGTGCCACCTTGGTGTGAGTCGATCCTCGGCGTGAAAGACGAGCCGGTGAAGGGAAAAGAGGTTCCTCTGGAATGGACTGAGACATCTGGGGGACTCTTGGAATGGTGGCACGACCCTGGAGTTCCTCTCGCCGTTCCTGTTGAGAGGGCCTCCTCTTGAGATGCGACGGGAACGCCGGGAACTCTTTCCCGACGAAGCAGGGAAAGGATCCCTCATCTCGAGCTACGAGGCGGAAACGGGGCTCCTCTGGATGTGGGCGGGACCCTCGTGATTCCTCTCGAGTGGAGACGGGTATGTCAGGGAACTTCTTGATTTGCAGCAAGGGTGTGAAGGACCCTTTCGAAGTTCCAGAGGGGAGGTGTGATCAGCCTCGAGACGCCTCAGCGGAAATGAGCCTCATCTCGCCTGGAGGGGAGAACCTCCTGGATTTTCTCGAGTTGCGGCAGGTCTTCTCGAGTTACGACGGGGACCTCAGGGACCCGCTCGGGTGGCCTCAGGAAAGGCCAGTCCCCATGCGAGTTGCTAGGGGACCTCTCGGGATTCCTCTCCCGTCCATGCCGGGGCCTCAGTCCTTGTGTGGAGTCGGGGCCGGAACCTGAGGATTCCTCTCCAGTGTTGCCATGGATCTTGGGGTGCTTCTGAGTCTCCCCAGGGGAGTCAGGCCTCGTCTCGAGTGGGGGCATGCACGTGCGCTTTCCTCCCGAGCTGCAGCAGTAGTGTCACGCTTCCTGTCACGTGGATCAAGGGATCTGTGGCTTTCCCTCGAGGCTGTCCCTCGAGGCTTTCCCACGAGGCTTTCCCACAGGGCTGTGCCACGTGCCACCTTGGTGTGAGTCGATCCTCGGCGTGAAAGACGAGCCGGTGAAGGGAAAAGAGGTTCCTCTGGAATGGACTGAGACATCTGGGGGACTCTTGGAATGGTGGCACGACCCTGGAGTTCCTCTCGCCGTTCCTGTTGAGAGGGCCTCCTCTTGAGATGCGACGTGAATGCCGGGAACTCTTTCCCGACGAAGCAGGGAAAGGATCCCTCATCTCGAGCTACGAGGTGGAAACGGGGCTCCTCTGGATGTGGGCGGGACCCTCGTGATTCCTCTCGAGTGGAGACGGGTATGTCGGGGAACTTCTTGATTTGCAGCAAGGGTGTGAAGGACCCTTTCGAAGTTTCAGAGGTGAGGTGTGATCAGCCTCGAGACGCCTCAGCGGAAATGGGCCTCATCTCGCCTGGAGGGGAGAACCTCCTGGATTTTCTCGAGTTGCGGCAGGTCTTCTCGAGTTACGACGGGGACCTCAGGGACCCGCTCTGGTGGCCTCAGGAAAGGCCAGTCCCCATGCGAGTTGCTAGGGGACCTCTCGGGATTCCTCTCCCGTCCAGGCCAGGGCCTCAGTCCTTGTGTGGAGTCGGGGCCGGAACCTGAGGATTCCTCTCCAGTGTTGCCATGGATCTTGGGGTGCTTCTGAGTCTCCCCAGGGGAGTCAGGCCTCGTCTCGAGTGGGGGCATGCACGTGCGCTTTCTTCCCGAGCTGCAGCAGTAGTGTCACGCTTCCTGTCACGTGGATCAAGGGATCTGTGGCTTTCCCTCGAGGCTGTCCCTCGAGGCTTTCCCACGAGGCTTTCCCACAGGCCTGTGCCACGTGCCACCTTGGTGTGAGTCGATCCTCGGCGTGAAAGACGAGCCGGTGAAGGGAAAAGAGGTTCCTCTGGAATGTACTGAGAAATCTGGGGGACTCTTGGAATGGTGGCACGACCCTGGAGTTCCTCTCGCCGTTCCTGTTGAGAGGGCCTCCTCTTGAGATGCGACGGGAACGCCGGGAACTCTTTCCCGACGAAGCAGGGAAAGGATCCCTCATCTCGAGCTACGAGGTGGAAACGGGGCTCCTCTGGATGTGGGCGGGACCCTCGTGATTCCTCTCGAGTGGAGACGGGTATGTCGGGGAACTTCTTGATTTGCAGCAAGGGTGTGAAGGACCCTTTCGAAGTTTCAGAGGTGAGGTGTGATCAGCCTCGAGACGCCTCAGCGGAAATGGGCCTCATCTCGCCTGGAGGGGAGAACCTCCTGGATTTTCTCGAGTTGCGGCAGGTCTTCTCGAGTTACGACGGGGACCTCAGGGACCCGCTCTGGTGGCCTCAGGAAAGGCCAGTCCCCATGCGAGTTGCTAGGGGACCTCTCGGGATTCCTCTCCCGTCCAGGCCGGGGCCTCAGTCCTTGTGTGGAGTCGGGGCCGGAACCTGAGGATTCCTCTCCAGTGTTGCCATGGATCTTGGGGTGCTTCTGAGTCTCCCCAGGGGAGTCAGGCCTCGTCTCGAGTGGGGGCATGCACGTGCGCTTTCCTCCCGAGCTGCAGCAGTAGTGTCACGCTTCCTGTCACGTGGATCAAGGGATCTGTGGCTTTCCCTCGAGGCTGTCCCTCGAGGCTTTCCCACGAGGCTTTCCCACAGGGCTGTGCCACGTGCCACCTTGGTGTGAGTCGATCCTCGGCGTGAAAGACGAGCCGGTGAAGGGAAAAGAGGTTCCTCTGGAATGGACTGAGACATCTGGGGGACTCTTGGAATGGTGGCACGACCCTGGAGTTCCTCTCGCCGTTCCTGTTGAGAGGGCCTCCTCTTGAGATGCGACGGGAACGCCGGGAACTCTTTCCCGACGAAGCAGGGAAAGGATCCCTCATCTCGAGCTACGAGGCGGAAACGGGGCTCCTCTGGATGTGGGCGGGACCCTCGTGATTCCTCTCGAGTGGAGACGGGTATGTCAGGGAACTTCTTGATTTGCAGCAAGGGTGTGAAGGACCCTTTCGAAGTTCCAGAGGGGAGGTGTGATCAGCCTCGAGACGCCTCAGCGGAAATGAGCCTCATCTCGCCTGGAGGGGAGAACCTCCTGGATTTTCTCGAGTTGCGGCAGGTCTTCTCGAGTTACGACGGGGACCTCAGGGACCCGCTCTGGTGGCCTCAGGAAAGGCCAGTCCCCATGCGAGTTGCTAGGGGACCTCTCGGGATTCCTCTCCCGTCCATGCCGGGGCCTCAGTCCTTGTGTGGAGTCGGGGCCGGAACCTGAGGATTCCTCTCCAGTGTTGCCATGGATCTTGGGGTGCTTCTGAGTCTCCCCAGGGGAGTCAGGCCTCGTCTCGAGTGGGGGCATGCACGTGCGCTTTCCTCCCGAGCTGCAGCAGTAGTGTCACGCTTCCTGTCACGTGGATCAAGGGATCTGTGGCTTTCCCTCGAGGCTGTCCCTCGAGGCTTTCCCACGAGGCTTTCCCACAGGGCTGTGCCACGTGCCACCTTGGTGTGAGTCGATCCTCGGCGTGAAATACGAGCCGGTGAAGGGAAAAGAGGTTCCTCTGGAATGGACTGAGACATCTGGGGGACTCTTGGAATGGTGGCACGACCCTGGAGTTCCTCTCGCCGTTCCTGTTGAGAGGGCCTCCTCTTGAGATGCGACGGGAACGCCGGGAACTCTTTCCCGACGAAGCAGGGAAAGGATCCCTCATCTCGAGCTACGAGGTGGAAACGGGGCTCCTCTGGATGTGGGCGGGACCCTCGTGATTCCTCTCGAGTGGAGACGGGTATGTCGGGGAACTTCTTGATTTGCAGCAAGGGTGTGAAGGACCCTTTCGAAGTTTCAGAGGTGAGGTGTGATCAGCCTCGAGACGCCTCAGCGGAAATGGGCCTCATCTCGCCTGGAGGGGAGAACCTCCTGGATTTTCTCGAGTTGCGGCAGGTCTTCTCGAGTTACGACGGGGACCTCAGGGACCCGCTCTGGTGGCCTCAGGAAAGGCCAGTCCCCATGCGAGTTGCTAGGGGACCTCTCGGGATTCCTCTCCCGTCCAGGCCAGGGCCTCAGTCCTTGTGTGGAGTCGGGGCCGGAACCTGAGGATTCCTCTCCAGTGTTGCCATGGATCTTGGGGTGCTTCTGAGTCTCCCCAGGGGAGTCAGGCCTCGTCTCGAGTGGGGGCATGCACGTGCGCTTTCTTCCCGAGCTGCAGCAGTAGTGTCACGCTTCCTGTCACGTGGATCCAGGGATCTGTGGCTTTCCCTCGAGGCTGTCCCTCGAGGCTTTCCCACGAGGCTTTCCCACAGGCCTGTGCCACGTGCCACTTGGTGTGAGTCGATCCTCGGCGTGAAAGACGAGCCGGTGAAGGGAAAAGAGGTTCCTCTGGAATGGACTGAGACATCTGGGGGACTCTTGGAATGGTGGCACGACCCTGGAGTTCCTCTCGCCGTTCCTGTTGAGAGGGCCTCCTCTTGAGATGCGACGGGAACGCCGGGAACTCTTTCCCGACGAAGCAGGGAAAGGATCCCTCATCTCGAGCTACGAGGCGGAAACGGGGCTCCTCTGGATGTGGGCGGGACCCTCGTGATTCCTCTCGAGTGGAGACGGGTATGTCGGGGAACTTCTTGATTTGCAGCAAGGGTGTGAAGGACCCTTTCGAAGTTCCAGAGGGGAGGTGTGATCAGCCTCGAGACGCCTCAGCGGAAATGAGCCTCATCTCGCCTGGAGGGGAGAACCTCCTGGATTTTCTCGAGTTGCGGCAGGTCTTCTCGAGTTACGACGGGGACCTCAGGGACCCGCTCTGGTGGCCTCAGGAAAGGCCAGTCCCCATGCGAGTTGCTAGGGGACCTCTCGGGATTCCTCTCCCGTCCATGCCGGGGCCTCAGTCCTTGTGTGGAGTCGGGGCCGGAACCTGAGGATTCCTCTCCAGTGTTGCCATGGATCTTGGGGTGCTTCTGAGTCTCCCCAGGGGAGTCAGGCCTCGTCTCGAGTGGGGGCATGCACGTGCGCTTTCCTCCCGAGCTGCAGCAGTAGTGTCACGCTTCCTGTCACGTGGATCAAGGGATCTGTGGCTTTCCCTCGAGGCTGTCCCTCGAGGCTTTCCCACGAGGCTTTCCCACAGGGCTGTGCCACGTGCCACCTTGGTGTGAGTCGATCCTCGGCGTGAAAGACGAGCCGGTGAAGGGAAAAGAGGTTCCTCTGGAATGGACTGAGACATCTGGGGGACTCTTGGAATGGTGGCACGACCCTGGAGTTCCTCTCGCCGTTCCTGTTGAGAGGGCCTCCTCTTGAGATGCGACGGGAACGCCGGGAACTCTTTCCCGACGAAGCAGGGAAAGGATCCCTCATCTCGAGCTACGAGGCGGAAACGGGGCTCCTCTGGATGTGGGCGGGACCCTCGTGATTCCTCTCGAGTGGAGACGGGTATGTCGGGGAACTTCTTGATTTGCAGCAAGGGTGTGAAGGACCCTTTCGAAGTTCCAGAGGGGAGGTGTGATCAGCCTCGAGACACCTCAGCGGAAATGAGCCTCATCTCGCCTGGAGGGGAGAACCTCCTGGATTTTCTCGAGTTGCGGCAGGTCTTCTCGAGTTACGACGGGGACCTCAGGGACCCGCTCTGGTGGCCTCAGGAAAGGCCAGTCCCCATGCGAGTTGCTAGGGGACCTCTCGGGATTCCTCTCCCGTCCATGCCGGGGCCTCAGTCCTTGTGTGGAGTCGGGGCCGGAACCTGAGGATTCCTCTCCAGTGTTGCCATGGATCTTGGGGTGCTTCTGAGTCTCCCCAGGGGAGTCAGGCCTCGTCTCGAGTGGGGGCATGCACGTGCGCTTTCCTCCCGAGCTGCAGCAGTAGTGTCACGCTTCCTGTCACGTGGATCAAGGGATCTGTGGCTTTCCCTCGAGGCTGTCCCTCGAGGCTTTCCCACGAGGCTTTCCCACAGGGCTGTGCCACGTGCCAGCTTGGTGTGAGTCGATCCTCGGCGTGAAAGACGAGCCGGTGAAGGGAAAAGAGGTTCCTCTGGAATGGACTGAGACATCTGGGGGCCTCTTGGAATGGTGGTACGACTCTGGAGTTCCTCTCGCCGTTCCTGTTGAGAGGGCCTCCTCTTGAGATGCGACGGGAACGCCGGGAACTCTTTCCCGACGAAGCAGGGAAAGGATCCCTCATCTCGAGCTACGAGGCGGAAACGGGGCTCCTCTGGATATGGGCGGGACCCTCGTGATTCCTCTCGAGTGGAGACGGGTATGTCGGGGAACTTCTTGATTTGCACCAAGGGTGTGAAGGACCCTTTCGAAGTTCCAGAGGTGAGGTGTGATCAGCCTCGAGACGCCTCAGCGGAAATGGGCCTCATCTCGCCTGGAGGGGAGAACCTCCTGGATTTTCTCGAGTTGCGGCAGGTCTTCTCGAGTTACGACGGGGACCTCAGGGACCTGCTCTGGTGGCCTCAGGAAAGGCCAGTCCCCATGCGAGTTGCTAGGGGACCTCTCGGGATTCCTCTCCCGTCCATGCCGGGGCCTCAGTCCTTGTGTGGAGTCGGGGCCGGAACCTGAGGATTCCTCTCCAGTGTTGCCATGGATCTTGGGGTGCTTCTGAGTCTCCCCAGGGGAGTCAGGCCTCGTCTTGTGTGGGGGCATGCAAGTGCGCTTTCCTCCCGAGCTGCAGCAGTAGTGTCACGCTTCCTGTCACGTGGATCAAGGGATCTGTGGCTTTCCCTCGAGGCTGTCCCTCGAGGCTTTCCCACGAGGCTTTCCCACAGGGCTGTGCCACGTGCCACCTTGGTGTGAGTCGATCCTCGGCGTGAAAGACGAGCTGGTGAAGGGAAAAGAGGTTCCTCTGGAATGGACTGAGACATCTGGGGGACTCTTGGAATGGTGGCACGACCCTGGAGTTCCTCTCGCCGTTCCTGTTGAGAGGGCCTCCTCTTGAGATGCGACGGGAACGCCGGGAACTCTTTCCCGACGAAGCAGGGAAAGGATCCCTCATCTCGAGCTACGAGGCGGAAACGGGGCTCCTCTGGATATGGGCGGGACCCTCGTGATTCCTCTCGAGTGGAGACGGGTATGTCGGGGAACTTCTTGATTTGCACCAAGGGTGTGAAGGACCCTTTCGAAGTTCCAGAGGTGAGGTGTGATCAGCCTCGAGACGCCTCAGCGGAAATGGGCCTCATCTCGCCTGGAGGGGAGAATCTCCTGGATTTTCTCGAGTTGCGGCAGGTCTTCTCGAGTTACGACGGGGACCTCAGGGACCTGCTCTGGTGGCCTCAGGAAAGGCCAGTCCCCATGCGAGTTGCTAGGGGACCTCTCGGGATTCCTCTCCCGTCCATGCCGGGGCCTCAGTCCTTGTGTGGAGTCGGGGCCGGAACCTGAGGATTCCTCTCCAGTGTTGCCATGGATCTTGGGGTGCTTCTGAGTCTCCCCAGGGGAGTCAGGCCTCGTCTCGTGTGGGGGCATGCAAGTGCGCTTTCCTCCCGAGCTGCAGCAGTAGTGTCACGCTTCCTGTCACGTGGATCAAGGGACCTGTGGCTTTCCCTTGAAGCTGTCCCTCGAGGCTTTCCCACGAGGCTTTCCCACAGGGCTGTGCCACGTGCCACCTTGGTGTGAGTCGATCCTCGGCGTGAAAGACGAGCCGGTGAAGGGAAAAGAGGTTCCTCTGGAATGGACTGAGACATCTGGGGGACTCTTGGAATGGTGGCACGACCCTGGAGTTCCTCTCGCCGTTCCTGTTGAGAGGGCCTCCTCTTGAGATGCGACGGGAACGCCGGGAACTCTTTCCCGACGAAGCAGGGAAAGGATCCCTCATCTCGAGCTACGAGGCGGAAACGGGGCTCCTCTGGATGTGGGAGGGACCCTCGTGATTCCTCTCGAGTGGAGACGGGTATGTCGGGGAACTTCTTGATTTGCACCAAGGGTGTGAAGGACCCTTTCGAAGTTTCAGAGGTGAGGTGTGATCAGCCTCGAGACGCCTCAGCGGAAATGGGCCTCATCTCGCCTGGAGGGGAGAACCTCCTGGATTTTCTCGAGTTGCGGCAGGTCTTCTCGAGTTACGACGGGGACCTCAGGGACCCGCTCTGGTGGCCTCAGGAAAGGCCAGTCCCCATGCGAGTTGCTAGGGGACCTCTCGGGATTCCTCTCCCGTCCAGGCCGGGGCCTCAGTCCTTGTGTGGAGTCGGGGCCGGAACCTGAGGATTCCTCTCCAGTGTTGCCATGGATCTTGGGGTGCTTCTGAGTCTCCCCAGGGGAGTCAGGCCTCGTCTCGAGTGGGGGCATGCACGTGCGCTTTCCTCCCGAGCTGCAGCAGTAGTGTCACGCTTCCTGTCACGTGGATCAAGGGATCTGTGGCTTTCCCTCGAGGCTGTCCCTCGAGGCTTTCCCACGAGGCTTTCCCACAGGGCTGTGCCACGTGCCACCTTGGTGTGAGTCGATCCTCGGCGTGAAAGACGAGCCGGTGAAGGGAAAAGAGGTTCCTCTGGAATGGACTGAGACATCTGGGGGACTCTTGGAATGGTGGCACGACCCTGGAGTTCCTCTCGCCGTTCCTGTTGAGAGGGCCTCCTCTTGAGATGCGACGGGAACGCCGGGAACTCTTTCCCGACGAAGCAGGGAAAGGATCCTTCATCTCGAGCTACGAGGCGGAAACGGGGCTCCTCTGGATGTGGGCGGGACCCTCGTGATTCCTCTCGAGTGGAGACGGGTATGTCGGGGAACTTCTTGATTTGCAGCAAGGGTGTGAAGGACCCTTTCGAAGTTCCAGAGGGGAGGTGTGATCAGCCTCGAGACGCCTCAGCGGAAATGAGCCTCATCTCGCCTGGAGGGGAGAACCTCCTGGATTTTCTCGAGTTGCGGCAGGTCTTCTCGAGTTACGACGGGGACCTCAGGGACCTGCTCTGGTGGCCTCAGGAAAGGCCAGTCCCCATGCGAGTTGCTAGGGGACCTCTCGGGATTCCTCTCCCGTCCATGCCGGGGCCTCAGTCCTTGTGTGGAGTCGGGGCCGGAACCTGAGGATTCCTCTCCAGTGTTGACATGGATCTTGGGGTGCTTCTGAGTCTCCCCAGGGGAGTCAGGCCTCGTCTCGAGTGGGGGCATGCACGTGCGCTTTCCTCCCGAGCTGCAGCAGTAGTGTCACGCTTCCTGTCACGTGGATCAAGGGATCTGTGGCTTTCCCTCGAGGCTGTCCCTCGAGGCTTTCCCACGAGGCTTTCCCACAGGGCTGTGCCACGTGCCACCTTGGTGTGAGTCGATCCTCGGCGTGAAAGACGAGCCGGTGAAGGGAAAAGAGGTTCCTCTGGAATGGACTGAGACATCTGGGGGACTCTTGGAATGGTGGCACGACCCTGGAGTTCCTCTCGCCGTTCCTGTTGAGAGGGCCTCCTCTTGAGATGCGACGGGAACGCCGGGAACTCTTTCCCGACGAAGCAGGGAAAGGATCCCTCATCTCGAGCTACGAGGTGGAAACGGGGCTCCTCTGGATGTGGGCGGGACCCTCGTGATTCCTCTCGAGTGGAGACGGGTATGTCGGGGAACTTCTTGATTTGCAGCAAGGGTGTGAAGGACCCTTTCGAAGTTTCAGAGGTGAGGTGTGATCAGCCTCGAGACGCCTCAGCGGAAATGGGCCTCATCTCGCCTGGAGGGGAGAACCTCCTGGATTTTCTCGAGTTGCGGCAGGTCTTCTCGAGTTACGACGGGGACCTCAGGGACCCGCTCTGGTGGCCTCAGGAAAGGCCAGTCCCCATGCGAGTTGCTAGGGGACCTCTCGGGATTCCTCTCCCGTCCAGGCCGGGGCCTCAGTCCTTGTGTGGAGTCGGGGCCGGAACCTGAGGATTCCTCTCCAGTGTTGCCATGGATCTTGGGGTGCTTCTGAGTCTCCCCAGGGGAGTCAGGCCTCGTCTCGAGTGGGGGCATGCACGTGCGCTTTCCTCCCGAGCTGCAGCAGTAGTGTCACGCTTCCTGTCACGTGGATCAAGGGATCTGTGGCTTTCCCTCGAGGCTGTCCCTCGAGGCTTTCCCACGAGGCTTTCCCACAGGGCTGTGCCACGTGCCACCTTGGTGTGAGTCGATCCTCGGCGTGAAAGACGAGCCGGTGAAGGGAAAAGAGGTTCCTCTGGAATGGACTGAGACATCTGGGGGACTCTTGGAATGGTGGCACGACCCTGGAGTTCCTCTCGCCGTTCCTGTTGAGAGGGCCTCCTCTTGAGATGCGACGGGAACGCCGGGAACTCTTTCCCGACGAAGCAGGGAAAGGATCCCTCATCTCGAGCTACGAGGCGGAAACGGGGCTCCTCTGGATGTGGGCGGGACCCTCGTGATTCCTCTCGAGTGGAGACGGGTATGTCAGGGAACTTCTTGATTTGCAGCAAGGGTGTGAAGGACCCTTTCGAAGTTCCAGAGGGGAGGTGTGATCAGCCTCGAGACGCCTCAGCGGAAATGAGCCTCATCTCGCCTGGAGGGGAGAACCTCCTGGATTTTCTCGAGTTGCGGCAGGTCTTCTCGAGTTACGACGGGGACCTCAGGGACCCGCTCTGGTGGCCTCAGGAAAGGCCAGTCCCCATGCGAGTTGCTAGGGGACCTCTCGGGATTCCTCTCCCGTCCAGGCCGGGGCCTCAGTCCTTGTGTGGAGTCGGGGCCGGAACCTGAGGATTCCTCTCCAGTGTTGCCATGGATCTTGGGGTGCTTCTGAGTCTCCCCAGGGGAGTCAGGCCTCGTCTCGAGTGGGGGCATGCACGTGCGCTTTCCTCCCGAGCTGCAGCAGTAGTGTCACGCTTCCTGTCACGTGGATCAAGGGATCTGTGGCTTTCCCTCGAGGCTGTCCCTCGAGGCTTTCCCACGAGGCTTTCCCACAGGGCTGTGCCACGTGCCACCTTGGTGTGAGTCGATCCTCGGCGTGAAAGACGAGCCGGTGAAGGGAAAAGAGGTTCCTCTGGAATGGACTGAGACATCTGGGGGACTCTTGGAATGGTGGCACGACCCTGGAGTTCCTCTCGCCGTTCCTGTTGAGAGGGCCTCCTCTTGAGATGCGACGGGAACGCCGGGAACTCTTTCCCGACGAAGCAGGGAAAGGATCCCTCATCTCGAGCTACGAGGCGGAAACGGGGCTCCTCTGGATGTGGGCGGGACCCTCGTGATTCCTCTCGAGTGGAGACGGGTATGTCGGGGAACTTCTTGATTTGCAGCAAGGGTGTGAAGGACCCTTTCGAAGTTCCAGAGGGGAGGTGTGATCAGCCTCGAGACACCTCAGCGGAAATGAGCCTCATCTCGCCTGGAGGGGAGAACCTCCTGGATTTTCTCGAGTTGCGGCAGGTCTTCTCGAGTTACGACGGGGACCTCAGGGACCCGCTCTGGTGGCCTCAGGAAAGGCCAGTCCCCATGCGAGTTGCTAGGGGACCTCTCGGGATTCCTCTCCCGTCCATGCCTGGGCCTCAGTCCTTGTGTGGAGTCGGGGCCGGAACCTGAGGATTCCTCTCCAGTGTTGCCATGGATCTTGGGGTGTTTCTGAGTCTCCCCAGGGGAGTCAGGCCTCGTCTCGAGTGGGGGCATGCACGTGCGCTTTCCTCCCGAGCTGCAGCAGTAGTGTCACGCTTCCTGTCACGTGGATCAAGGGATCTGTGGCTTTCCCTCGAGGCTGTCCCTCGAGGCTTTCCCACGAGGCTTTCCCACAGGGCTGTGCCACGTGCCACCTTGGTGGGAGTCGATCCTCGGCGTGAAAGACGAGCCGGTGAAGGGAAAAGAGGTTCCTCTGGAATGGACTGAGACATCTGGGGGACTCTTGGAATGGTGGCACGACCCTGGAGTTCCTCTCGCCGTTCCTGTTGAGAGGGCCTCCTCTTGAGATGTGACGGGAACGCCGGGAACTCTTTCCCGACCAAGCAGGGAAAGGATCCCTCATCTCGAGCTACGAGGCGGAAACGGGGCTCCTCTGGATGTGGGCGGGACCCTCGTGATTCCTCTCGAGTGGAGACGGGTATGTCGGGGAACTTCTTGATTTGCAGCAAGGGTGTGAAGGACCCTTTCGAAGTTCCAGAGGGGAGGTGTGATCAGCCTCGAGACGCCTCAGCGGAAATGGGCCTCATCTCGCCTGGAGGGGAGAACCTCCTGGATTTTCTCGAGTTGCGGCAGGTCTTCTCGAGTTACGACGGGGACCTCAGGGACCCGCTCTGGTGGCCTAAGGAAAGGCCAGTCCCCATGCGAGTTGCTAGGGGACCTCTCGGGATTCCTCTCCCGTCCATGCCGGGGCCTCAGTCCTTGTGTGGAGTCGGGGCCGGAACCTGAGGATTCCTCTCCAGTGTTGCCATGGATCTTGGGGTGCTTCTGAGTCTCCCCAGGGGAGTCAGGCCTCGTCTCGAGTGGGGGCATGCACGTGCGCTTTCCTCCCGAGCTGCAGCAGTAGTGTCACGCTTCCTGTCACGTGGATCAAGGGATCTGTGGCTTTCCCTCGAGGCTGTCCCTCGAGGCTTTCCCACGAGGCTTTCCCACAGGGCTGTGCCACGTGCCACCTTGGTGTGAGTCGATCCTCGGCGTGAAAGACGAGCCGATGAAGGGAAAAGAGGTTCCTCTGGAATGGACTGAGACATCTGGGGGACTCTTGGAATGGTGGCACGACCCTGGAGTTCCTCTCGCCGTTCCTGTTGAGAGGGCCTCCTCTTGAGATGCGACGGGAACGCCGGGAACTCTTTCCCGACGAAGCAGGGAAAGGATCCCTCATCTCGAGCTACGAGGCGGAAACGGGGCTCGTCTGGATGTGGGCGGGACCCTCGTGATTCCTCTCGAGTGGAGACGGGTATGTCGGGGAACTTCTTGATTTGCAGCAAGGGTGTGAAGGACCCTTGCGAAGTTCCAGAGGGGAGGTGTGATCAGCCTCGAGACGCCTCAGCGGAAATGGGCCTCATCTCGCCTGGAGGGGAGAACCTCCTGGATTGTCTCGAGTTGCGGCAGGTCTTCTCGAGTTACGACGGGGACCTCAGGGACCCGCTCTGGTGGCCTCAGGAAAGGCCAGTCCCCATGCGAGTTGCTAGGGGACCTCTCGGGATTCCTCTCCCGTCCATGCCGGGGCCTCAGTCCTTGTGTGGAGTCGGGGCCGGAACCTGAGGATTCCTCTCCAGTGTTGCCATGGATCTTGGGGTGCTTCTGAGTCTCCCCAGGGGAGTCAGGCCTCGTCTCGAGTGGGGGCATGCACGTGCGCTTTCCTCCCGAGCTGCAGCAGTAGTGTCACGCTTCCTGTCACGTGGATCAAGGGATCTGTGGCTTTCCCTCGAGGCTGTCCCTCGAGGCTTTCCCACGAGGCTTTCCCACAGGGCTGTGCCACGTGCCACCTTGGTGTGATTCGATCCTCGGCGTGAAAGACGAGCCGGTGAAGGGAAAAGAGGTTCCTCTGGAATGGACTGAGACATCTGGGGGCCTCTTGGAATGGTGGTACGACTCTGGAGTTCCTCTCGCCGTTCCTGTTGAGAGGGCCTCCTCTTGAGATGCGACGGGAACGCCGGGAACTCTTTCCCGACGAAGCAGCGAAAGGATACCTCATCTCGAGCTACGAGGCGGAAACGGGGCTCCTCTGGATATGGGCGGGACCCTCGTGATTCCTCTCGAGTGGAGACGGGTATGTCGGGGAACTTCTTGATTTGCACCAAGGGTGTGAAGAACCCTTTCGAAGTTCCAGAGGTGAGGTGTGATCAGCCTCGAGACGCCTCAGCGGAAATGGGCCTCATCTCGCCTGGAGGGGAGAACCTCCTGGATTTTCTCGAGTTGCGGCAGGTCTTCTCGAGTTACGACGGGGACCTCAGGGACCTGCTCTGGTGGCCTCATGAAAGGCCAGTCCCCATGCGAGTTGCTAGGGGACCTCTCGGGATTCCTCTCCCGTCCATGCCGGGGCCTCAGTCCTTGTGTGGAGTCGGGGCCGGAACCTGAGGATTCCTCTCCAGTGTTGCCATGGATCTTGGGGTGCTTCTGAGTCTCCCCAGGGGAGTCAGGCCTCGTCTCGAGTGGGGTCATGCACGTGCGCTTTCCTCCCGAGCTGCAGCAGTAGTGTCACGCTTCCTGTCACGTGGATCAAGGGATCTGTGGCTTTCCCTCGAGGCTGTCCCTCGAGGCTTTCCCACGAGGCTTTCCCACAGGGCTGTGCCACGTGCCACCTTGGTGTGAGTCGATCCTCGGCGTGAAAGACGAGCCGATGAAGGGAAAAGAGGTTCCTCTGGAATGGACTGAGACATCTGGGGGACTCTTGGAATGGTGGCACGACCCTGGAGTTCCTCTCGCCGTTCCTGTTGAGAGGGCCTCCTCTTGAGATGCGACGGGAACGCCGGGAACTCTTTCCCGACGAAGCAGGGAAAGGATCCCTCATCTCGAGCTACGAGGCGGAAACGGGGCTCGTCTGGATGTGGGCGGGACCCTCGTGATTCCTCTCGAGTGGAGACGGGTATGTCGGGGAACTTCTTGATTTGCAGCAAGGGTGTGAAGGACCCTTGCGAAGTTCCAGAGGGGAGGTGTGATCAGCCTCGAGACGCCTCAGCGGAAATGGGCCTCATCTCGCCTGGAGGGGAGAACCTCCTGGATTGTCTCGAGTTGCGGCAGGTCTTCTCGAGTTACGACGGGGACCTCAGGGACCCGCTCTGGTGGCCTCAGGAAAGGCCAGTCCCCATGCGAGTTGCTAGGGGACCTCTCGGGATTCCTCTCCCGTCCATGCCGGGGCCTCAGTCCTTGTGTGGAGTCGGGGCCGGAACCTGAGGATTCCTCTCCAGTGTTGCCATGGATCTTGGGGTGCTTCTGAGTCTCCCCAGGGGAGTCAGGCCTCGTCTCGAGTGGGGGCATGCACGTGCGCTTTCCTCCCGAGCTGCAGCAGTAGTGTCACGCTTCCTGTCACGTGGATCAAGGGATCTGTGGCTTTCCCTCGAGGCTGTCCCTCGAGGCTTTCCCACGAGGCTTTCCCACAGGGCTGTGCCACGTGCCACCTTGGTGTGATTCGATCCTCGGCGTGAAAGACGAGCCGGTGAAGGGAAAAGAGGTTCCTCTGGAATGGACTGAGACATCTGGGGGCCTCTTGGAATGGTGGTACGACTCTGGAGTTCCTCTCGCCGTTCCTGTTGAGAGGGCCTCCTCTTGAGATGCGACGGGAACGCCGGGAACTCTTTCCCGACGAAGCAGCGAAAGGATACCTCATCTCGAGCTACGAGGCGGAAACGGGGCTCCTCTGGATATGGGCGGGACCCTCGTGATTCCTCTCGAGTGGAGACGGGTATGTCGGGGAACTTCTTGATTTGCACCAAGGGTGTGAAGAACCCTTTCGAAGTTCCAGAGGTGAGGTGTGATCAGCCTCGAGACGCCTCAGCGGAAATGGGCCTCATCTCGCCTGGAGGGGAGAACCTCCTGGATTTTCTCGAGTTGCGGCAGGTCTTCTCGAGTTACGACGGGGACCTCAGGGACCTGCTCTGGTGGCCTCATGAAAGGCCAGTCCCCATGCGAGTTGCTAGGGGACCTCTCGGGATTCCTCTCCCGTCCATGCCGGGGCCTCAGTCCTTGTGTGGAGTCGGGGCCGGAACCTGAGGATTCCTCTCCAGTGTTGCCATGGATCTTGGGGTGCTTCTGAGTCTCCCCAGGGGAGTCAGGCCTCGTCTCGAGTGGGGTCATGCACGTGCGCTTTCCTCCCGAGCTGCAGCAGTAGTGTCACGCTTCCTGTCACGTGGATCATGGGATCTGTGGCTTTCCCTCGAGGCTGTCCCTCGAGGCTTTCCCACGAGGCTTTCCCACAGGGCTGTGCCACGTGCCACCTTGGTGTGAGTCGATCCTCGGCGTGAAAGACGAGCTGGTGAAGGGAAAAGAGGTTCCTCTGGAATGGACTGAGACATCTGGGGGACTCTTGGAATGGTGGCACGACCCTGGAGTTCCTCTCGCCGTTCCTGTTGAGAGGGCCTCCTCTTGAGATGGGACGGGAACGCCGGGAACTCTTTCCCGACGAAGCAGGGAAAGGATCCCTCATCTCGAGCTACGAGGTGGAAACGGGGCTCCTCTGGATGTGGGCGGGACCCTCGTGATTCCTCTCGAGTGGAGACGGGTATGTCGGGGAACTTCTTGATTTGCAGCAAGGGTGTGAAGGACCCTTTCGAAGTTTCAGAGGTGAGGTGTGATCAGCCTCGAGACGCCTCAGCGGAAATGGGCCTCATCTCGCCTGGAGGGGAGAACCTCCTGGATTTTCTCGAGTTGCGGCAGGTCTTCTCGAGTTACGACGGGGACCTCAGGGACCCGCTCTGGTGGCCTCAGGAAAGGCCAGTCCCCATGCGAGTTGCTAGGGGACCTCTCGGGATTCCTCTCCCGTCCAGGCCGGGGCCTCAGTCCTTGTGTGGAGTCGGGGCCGGAACCTGAGGATTCCTCTCCAGTGTTGCCATGGATCTTGGGGTGCTTCTGAGTCTCCCCAGGGGAGTCAGGCCTCGTCTCGAGTGGGGGCATGCACGTGCGCTTTCCTCCCGTGCTGCAGCAGTAGTGTCACGCTTCCTGTCACGTGGATCAAGGGATCTGTGGCTTTCCCTCGAGGCTGTCCCTCGAGGCTTTCCCACGAGGCTTTCCCACAGGGCTGTGCCACGTGCCACCTTGGTGTGAGTCGATCCTCGGCGTGAAAGACGAGCCGGTGAAGGGAAAAGAGGTTCCTCTGGAATGGACTGAGACATCTGGGGGCCTCTTGGAATGGTGGTACGACTCTGGAGTTCCTCTCGCCGTTCCTGTTGAGAGGGCCTCCTCTTGAGATGCGACGGGAACGCCGGGAACTCTTTCCCGACGAAGCAGCGAAAGGATACCTCATCTCGAGCTACGAGGCGGAAACGGGGCTCCTCTGGATATGGGCGGGACCCTCGTGATTCCTCTCGAGTGGAGACGGGTATGTCGGGGAACTTCTTGATTTGCACCAAGGGTGTGAAGGACCCTTTCGAAGTTCCAGAGGTGAGGTGTGATCAGCCTCGAGACGCCTCAGCGGAAATGGGCCTCATCTCGCCTGGAGGGGAGAACCTCCTGGATTTTCTCGAGTTGCGGCAGGTCTTCTCGAGTTACGACGGGGACCTCAGGGACCTGCTCTGGTGGCCTCATGAAAGGCCAGTCCCCATGCGAGTTGCTAGGGGACCTCTCGGGATTCCTCTCCCGTCCATGCCGGGGCCTCAGTCCTTGTGTGGAGTCGGGGCCGGAACCTGAGGATTCCTCTCCAGTGTTGCCATGGATCTTGGGGTGCTTCTGAGTCTCCCCAGGGGAGTCAGGCCTCGTCTCGAGTGGGGGCATGCACGTGCGCTTTCCTCCCGAGCTGCAGCAGTAGTGTCACGCTTCCTGTCACGTGGATCAAGGGATCTGTGGCTTTCCCTCGAGGCTGTCCCTCGAGGCTTTCCCACGAGGCTTTCCCACAGGGCTGTGCCACGTGCCACCTTGGTGTGAGTCGATCCTCGGCGTGAAAGACGAGCCGGTGAAGGGAAAAGAGGTTCCTCTGGAATGGACTGAGACATCTGGGGGACTCTTGGAATGGTGGCACGACCCTGGAGTTCCTCTCGCCGTTCCTGTTGAGAGGGCCTCCTCTTGAGATGGGACGGGAACGCCGGGAACTCTTTCCCGACGAAGCAGGGAAAGGATCCCTCATCTCGAGCTACGAGGTGGAAACGGGGCTCCTCTGGATGTGGGCGGGACCCTCGTGATTCCTCTCGAGTGGAGACGGGTATGTCGGGGAACTTCTTGATTTGCAGCAAGGGTGTGAAGGACCCTTTCGAAGTTTCAGAGGTGAGGTGTGATCAGCCTCGAGACGCCTCAGCGGAAATGGGCCTCATCTCGCCTGGAGGGGAGAACCTCCTGGATTTTCTCGAGTTGCGGCAGGTCTTCTCGAGTTACGACGGGGACCTCAGGGACCCGCTCTGGTGGCCTCAGGAAAGGCCAGTCCCCATGCGAGTTGCTAGGGGACCTCTCGGGATTCCTCTCCCGTCCAGGCCGGGGCCTCAGTCCTTGTGTGGAGTCGGGGCCGGAACCTGAGGATTCCTCTCCAGTGTTGCCATGGATCTTGGGGTGCTTCTGAGTCTCCCCAGGGGAGTCAGGCCTCGTCTCGAGTGGGGGCATGCACGTGCGCTTTCCTCCCGAGCTGCAGCAGTAGTGTCACGCTTCCTGTCACGTGGATCAAGGGATCTGTGGCTTTCCCTCGAGGCTGTCCCTCGAGGCTTTCCCACGAGGCTTTCCCACAGGGCTGTGCCACGTGCCACCTTGGTGTGAGTCGATCCTCGGCGTGAAAGACGAGCCGATGAAGGGAAAAGAGGTTCCTCTGGAATGGACTGAGACATCTGGGGGACTCTTGGAATGGTGGCACGACCCTGGAGTTCCTCTCGCCGTTCCTGTTGAGAGGGCCTCCTCTTGAGATGCGACGGGAACGCCGGGAACTCTTTCCCGACGAAGCAGGGAAAGGATCCCTCATCTCGAGCTACGAGGCGGAAACGGGGCTCGTCTGGATGTGGGCGGGACCCTCGTGATTCCTCTCGAGTGGAGACGGGTATGTCGGGGAACTTCTTGATTTGCAGCAAGGGTGTGAAGGACCCTTGCGAAGTTCCAGAGGGGAGGTGTGATCAGCCTCGAGACGCCTCAGCGGAAATGGGCCTCATCTCGCCTGGAGGGGAGAACCTCCTGGATTGTCTCGAGTTGCGGCAGGTCTTCTCGAGTTACGACGGGGACCTCAGGGACCCGCTCTGGTGGCCTCAGGAAAGGCCAGTCCCCATGCGAGTTGCTAGGGGACCTCTCGGGATTCCTCTCCCGTCCATGCCGGGGCCTCAGTCCTTGTGTGGAGTCGGGGCCGGAACCTGAGGATTCCTCTCCAGTGTTGCCATGGATCTTGGGGTGCTTCTGAGTCTCCCCAGGGGAGTCAGGCCTCGTCTCGAGTGGGGGCATGCACGTGCGCTTTCCTCCCGAGCTGCAGCAGTAGTGTCACGCTTCCTGTCACGTGGATCAAGGGATCTGTGGCTTTCCCTCGAGGCTGTCCCTCGAGGCTTTCCCACGAGGCTTTCCCACAGGGCTGTGCCACGTGCCACCTTGGTGTGATTCGATCCTCGGCGTGAAAGACGAGCCGGTGAAGGGAAAAGAGGTTCCTCTGGAATGGACTGAGACATCTGGGGGCCTCTTGGAATGGTGGTACGACTCTGGAGTTCCTCTCGCCGTTCCTGTTGAGAGGGCCTCCTCTTGAGATGCGACGGGAACGCCGGGAACTCTTTCCCGACGAAGCAGCGAAAGGATACCTCATCTCGAGCTACGAGGCGGAAACGGGGCTCCTCTGGATATGGGCGGGACCCTCGTGATTCCTCTCGAGTGGAGACGGGTATGTCGGGGAACTTCTTGATTTGCACCAAGGGTGTGAAGAACCCTTTCGAAGTTCCAGAGGTGAGGTGTGATCAGCCTCGAGACGCCTCAGCGGAAATGGGCCTCATCTCGCCTGGAGGGGAGAACCTCCTGGATTTTCTCGAGTTGCGGCAGGTCTTCTCGAGTTACGACGGGGACCTCAGGGACCTGCTCTGGTGGCCTCATGAAAGGCCAGTCCCCATGCGAGTTGCTAGGGGACCTCTCGGGATTCCTCTCCCGTCCATGCCGGGGCCTCAGTCCTTGTGTGGAGTCGGGGCCGGAACCTGAGGATTCCTCTCCAGTGTTGCCATGGATCTTGGGGTGCTTCTGAGTCTCCCCAGGGGAGTCAGGCCTCGTCTCGAGTGGGGTCATGCACGTGCGCTTTCCTCCCGAGCTGCAGCAGTAGTGTCACGCTTCCTGTCACGTGGATCATGGGATCTGTGGCTTTCCCTCGAGGCTGTCCCTCGAGGCTTTCCCACGAGGCTTTCCCACAGGGCTGTGCCACGTGCCACCTTGGTGTGAGTCGATCCTCGGCGTGAAAGACGAGCTGGTGAAGGGAAAAGAGGTTCCTCTGGAATGGACTGAGACATCTGGGGGACTCTTGGAATGGTGGCACGACCCTGGAGTTCCTCTCGCCGTTCCTGTTGAGAGGGCCTCCTCTTGAGATGGGACGGGAACGCCGGGAACTCTTTCCCGACGAAGCAGGGAAAGGATCCCTCATCTCGAGCTACGAGGTGGAAACGGGGCTCCTCTGGATGTGGGCGGGACCCTCGTGATTCCTCTCGAGTGGAGACGGGTATGTCGGGGAACTTCTTGATTTGCAGCAAGGGTGTGAAGGACCCTTTCGAAGTTTCAGAGGTGAGGTGTGATCAGCCTCGAGACGCCTCAGCGGAAATGGGCCTCATCTCGCCTGGAGGGGAGAACCTCCTGGATTTTCTCGAGTTGCGGCAGGTCTTCTCGAGTTACGACGGGGACCTCAGGGACCCGCTCTGGTGGCCTCAGGAAAGGCCAGTCCCCATGCGAGTTGCTAGGGGACCTCTCGGGATTCCTCTCCCGTCCAGGCCGGGGCCTCAGTCCTTGTGTGGAGTCGGGGCCGGAACCTGAGGATTCCTCTCCAGTGTTGCCATGGATCTTGGGGTGCTTCTGAGTCTCCCCAGGGGAGTCAGGCCTCGTCTCGAGTGGGGGCATGCACGTGCGCTTTCCTCCCGTGCTGCAGCAGTAGTGTCACGCTTCCTGTCACGTGGATCAAGGGATCTGTGGCTTTCCCTCGAGGCTGTCCCTCGAGGCTTTCCCACGAGGCTTTCCCACAGGGCTGTGCCACGTGCCACCTTGGTGTGAGTCGATCCTCGGCGTGAAAGACGAGCCGGTGAAGGGAAAAGAGGTTCCTCTGGAATGGACTGAGACATCTGGGGGCCTCTTGGAATGGTGGTACGACTCTGGAGTTCCTCTCGCCGTTCCTGTTGAGAGGGCCTCCTCTTGAGATGCGACGGGAACGCCGGGAACTCTTTCCCGACGAAGCAGCGAAAGGATACCTCATCTCGAGCTACGAGGCGGAAACGGGGCTCCTCTGGATATGGGCGGGACCCTCGTGATTCCTCTCGAGTGGAGACGGGTATGTCGGGGAACTTCTTGATTTGCACCAAGGGTGTGAAGGACCCTTTCGAAGTTCCAGAGGTGAGGTGTGATCAGCCTCGAGACGCCTCAGCGGAAATGGGCCTCATCTCGCCTGGAGGGGAGAACCTCCTGGATTTTCTCGAGTTGCGGCAGGTCTTCTCGAGTTACGACGGGGACCTCAGGGACCTGCTCTGGTGGCCTCATGAAAGGCCAGTCCCCATGCGAGTTGCTAGGGGACCTCTCGGGATTCCTCTCCCGTCCATGCCGGGGCCTCAGTCCTTGTGTGGAGTCGGGGCCGGAACCTGAGGATTCCTCTCCAGTGTTGCCATGGATCTTGGGGTGCTTCTGAGTCTCCCCAGGGGAGTCAGGCCTCGTCTCGAGTGGGGGCATGCACGTGCGCTTTCCTCCCGAGCTGCAGCAGTAGTGTCACGCTTCCTGTCACGTGGATCAAGGGATCTGTGGCTTTCCCTCGAGGCTGTCCCTCGAGGCTTTCCCACGAGGCTTTCCCACAGGGCTGTGCCACGTGCCACCTTGGTGTGAGTCGATCCTCGGCGTGAAAGACGAGCCGGTGAAGGGAAAAGAGGTTCCTCTGGAATGGACTGAGACATCTGGGGGACTCTTGGAATGGTGGCACGACCCTGGAGTTCCTCTCGCCGTTCCTGTTGAGAGGGCCTCCTCTTGAGATGGGACGGGAACGCCGGGAACTCTTTCCCGACGAAGCAGGGAAAGGATCCCTCATCTCGAGCTACGAGGTGGAAACGGGGCTCCTCTGGATGTGGGCGGGACCCTCGTGATTCCTCTCGAGTGGAGACGGGTATGTCGGGGAACTTCTTGATTTGCAGCAAGGGTGTGAAGGACCCTTTCGAAGTTTCAGAGGTGAGGTGTGATCAGCCTCGAGACGCCTCAGCGGAAATGGGCCTCATCTCGCCTGGAGGGGAGAACCTCCTGGATTTTCTCGAGTTGCGGCAGGTCTTCTCGAGTTACGACGGGGACCTCAGGGACCCGCTCTGGTGGCCTCAGGAAAGGCCAGTCCCCATGCGAGTTGCTAGGGGACCTCTCGGGATTCCTCTCCCGTCCAGGCCGGGGCCTCAGTCCTTGTGTGGAGTCGGGGCCGGAACCTGAGGATTCCTCTCCAGTGTTGCCATGGATCTTGGGGTGCTTCTGAGTCTCCCCAGGGGAGTCAGGCCTCGTCTCGAGTGGGGGCATGCACGTGCGCTTTCCTCCCGTGCTGCAGCAGTAGTGTCACGCTTCCTGTCACGTGGATCAAGGGATCTGTGGCTTTCCCTCGAGGCTGTCCCTCGAGGCTTTCCCACGAGGCTTTCCCACAGGGCTGTGCCACGTGCCACCTTGGTGTGAGTCGATCCTCGGCGTGAAAGACGAGCCGGTGAAGGGAAAAGAGGTTCCTCTGGAATGGACTGAGACATCTGGGGGCCTCTTGGAATGGTGGTACGACTCTGGAGTTCCTCTCGCCGTTCCTGTTGAGAGGGCCTCCTCTTGAGATGCGACGGGAACGCCGGGAACTCTTTCCCGACGAAGCAGCGAAAGGATACCTCATCTCGAGCTACGAGGCGGAAACGGGGCTCCTCTGGATATGGGCGGGACCCTCGTGATTCCTCTCGAGTGGAGACGGGTATGTCGGGGAACTTCTTGATTTGCACCAAGGGTGTGAAGGACCCTTTCGAAGTTCCAGAGGTGAGGTGTGATCAGCCTCGAGACGCCTCAGCGGAAATGGGCCTCATCTCGCCTGGAGGGGAGAACCTCCTGGATTTTCTCGAGTTGCGGCAGGTCTTCTCGAGTTACGACGGGGACCTCAGGGACCTGCTCTGGTGGCCTCATGAAAGGCCAGTCCCCATGCGAGTTGCTAGGGGACCTCTCGGGATTCCTCTCCCGTCCATGCCGGGGCCTCAGTCCTTGTGTGGAGTCGGGGCCGGAACCTGAGGATTCCTCTCCAGTGTTGCCATGGATCTTGGGGTGCTTCTGAGTCTCCCCAGGGGAGTCAGGCCTCGTCTCGAGTGGGGGCATGCACGTGCGCTTTCCTCCCGAGCTGCAGCAGTAGTGTCACGCTTCCTGTCACGTGGATCAAGGGATCTGTGGCTTTCCCTCGAGGCTGTCCCTCGAGGCTTTCCCACGAGGCTTTCCCACAGGGCTGTGCCACGTGCCACCTTGGTGTGAGTCGATCCTCGGCGTGAAAGACGAGCCGGTGAAGGGAAAAGAGGTTCCTCTGGAATGGACTGAGACATCTGGGGGACTCTTGGAATGGTGGCACGACCCTGGAGTTCCTCTCGCCGTTCCTGTTGAGAGGGCCTCCTCTTGAGATGCGACGGGAACGCCGGGAACTCTTTCCCGACGAAGCAGGGAAAGGATCCCTCATCTCGAGCTACGAGGCGGAAACGGGGCTCCTCTGGATGTGGGCGGGACCCTCGTGATTCCTCTCGAGTGGAGACGGGTATGTCGGGGAACTTCTTGATTTGCAGCAAGGGTGTGAAGGACCCTTTCGAAGTTTCAGAGGTGAGGTGTGATCAGCCTCGAGACGCCTCAGCGGAAATGGGCCTCATCTCGCCTGGAGGGGAGAACCTCCTGGATTTTCTCGAGTTGCGGCAGGTCTTCTCGAGTTACGACGGGGACCTCAGGGACCCGCTCTGGTGGCCTCAGGAAAGGCCAGTCCCCATGCGAGTTGCTAGGGGACCTCTCGGGATTCCTCTCCCGTCCAGGCCGGGGCCTCAGTCCTTGTGTGGAGTCGGGGCCGGAACCTGAGGATTCCTCTCCAGTGTTGCCATGGATCTTGGGGTGCTTCTGAGTCTCCCCAGGGGAGTCAGGCCTCGTCTCGAGTGGGGGCATGCACGTGCGCTTTCCTCCCGAGCTGCAGCAGTAGTGTCACGCTTCCTGTCACGTGGATCAAGGGATCTGTGGCTTTCCCTCGAGGCTGTCCCTCGAGGCTTTCCCACGAGGCTTTCCCACAGGGCTGTGCCACGTGCCACCTTGGTGTGAGTCGATCCTCGGCGTGAAAGACGAGCCGGTGAAGGGAAAAGAGGTTCCTCTGGAATGGACTGAGACATCTGGGGGCCTCTTGGAATGGTGGTACGACTCTGGAGTTCCTCTCGCCGTTCCTGTTGAGAGGGCCTCCTCTTGAGACGCGACGGGAACGCCGGGAACTCTTTCCCGACGAAGCAGCGAAAGGATACCTCATCTCGAGCTACGAGGCGGAAACGGGGCTCCTCTGGATATGGGCGGGACCCTCGTGATTCCTCTCGAGTGGAGACGCCTAGGTCGGGGAACTTCTTGATTTGCACCAAGGGTGTGAAGGACCCTTTCGAAGTTCCACAGGTGAGGTGTGATCAGCCTCGAGACGCCTCAGCGGAAATGGGCCTCATCTCGCCTGGAGGGGAGAACCTCCTGGATTTTCTCGAGTTGCGGCAGGTCTTCTCGAGTTACGACGGGGACCTCAGGGACCTGCTCTGGTGGCCTCATGAAAGGCCAGTCCCCATGCGAGTTGCTAGGGGACCTCTCGGGATTCCTCTCCCGTCCATGCCGGGGCCTCAGTCCTTGTGTGGAGTCGGGGCCGGAACCTGAGGATTCCTCTCCAGTGTTGCCATGGATCTTGGGGTGCTTCTGAGTCTCCCCAGGGGAGTCAGGCCTCGTCTCGAGTGGGGGCATGCACGTGCGCTTTCCTCCCGAGCTGCAGCAGTAGTGTCACGCTTCCTGTCACGTGGATCAAGGGATCTGTGGCTTTCCCTCGAGGCTGTCCCTCGAGGCTTTCCCACGAGGCTTTCCCACAGGGCTGTGCCACGTGCCACCTTGGTGTGAGTCGATCCTCGGCGTGAAAGACGAGCCGGTGAAGGGAAAAGAGGTTCCTCTGGAATGGACTGAGACATCTGGGGGACTCTTGGAATGGTGGCACGACCCTGGAGTTCCTCTCGCCGTTCCTGTTGAGAGGGCCTCCTCTTGAGATGCGACGGGAACGCCGGGAACTCTTTCCCGACGAAGCAGGGAAAGGATCCCTCATCTCGAGCTACGAGGCGGAAACGGGGCTCCTCTGGATGTGGGCGGGACCCTCGTGATTCCTCTCGAGTGGAGACGGGTATGTCGGGGAACTTCTTGATTTGCAGCAAGGGTGTGAAGGACCCTTTCGAAGTTTCAGAGGTGAGGTGTGATCAGCCTCGAGACGCCTCAGCGGAAATGGGCCTCATCTCGCCTGGAGGGGAGAACCTCCTGGATTTTCTCGAGTTGCGGCAGGTCTTCTCGAGTTACGACGGGGACCTCAGGGACCCGCTCTGGTGGCCTCAGGAAAGGCCAGTCCCCATGCGAGTTGCTAGGGGACCTCTCGGGATTCCTCTCCCGTCCAGGCCGGGGCCTCAGTCCTTGTGTGGAGTCGGGGCCGGAACCTGAGGATTCCTCTCCAGTGTTGCCATGGATCTTGGGGTGCTTCTGAGTCTCCCCAGGGGAGTCAGGCCTCGTCTCGAGTGGGGGCATGCACGTGCGCTTTCCTCCCGAGCTGCAGCAGTAGTGTCACGCTTCCTGTCACGTGGATCAAGGGATCTGTGGCTTTCCCTCGAGGCTGTCCCTCGAGGCTTTCCCACGAGGCTTTCCCACAGGGCTGTGCCACGTGCCACCTTGGTGTGAGTCGATCCTCGGCGTGAAAGACGAGCCGGTGAAGGGAAAAGAGGTTCCTCTGGAATGGACTGAGACATCTGGGGGACTCTTGGAATGGTGGCACGACCCTGGAGTTCCTCTCGCCGTTCCTGTTGAGAGGGCCTCCTCTTGAGATGCGACGGGAACGCCGGGAACTCTTTCCCGACGAAGCAGGGAAAGGATCCCTCATCTCGAGCTACGAGGCGGAAACGGGGCTCCTCTGGATGTGGGCGGGACCCTCGTGATTCCTCTCGAGTGGAGACGGGTATGTCGGGGAACTTCTTGATTTGCACCAAGGGTGTGAAGGACCCTTTCGAAGTTCCAGAGGTGAGGTGTGATCAGCCTCGAGACGCCTCAGCGGAAATGGGCCTCATCTCGCCTGGAGGGGAGAACCTCCTGGATTTTCTCGAGTTGCGGCAGGTCTTCTCGAGTTATGATGGGGACCTCAGGGACCCGCTCTGGTGGCCTCAGGAAAGGCCAGTCCCCATGCGAGTTGCTAGGGGACCTCTCGGGATTCCTCTCCCGTCCATGCCGGGGCCTCAGTCCTTGTGTGGAGTCGGGGCCGGAACCTGAGGATTCCTCTCCAGTGTTGCCATGGATCTTGGGGTGCTTCTGAGTCTCCCCAGGGGAGTCAGGCCTCGTCTCGAGTGGGGGCATGCACGTGCGCTTTCCTCCCGAGCTGCAGCAGTAGTGTCACGCTTCCTGTCACGTGGAACAAGGGATCTGTGGCTTTCCCTCGAGGCTGTCCCTCGAGGCTTTCCCACGAGGCTTTCCCACAGGGCTGTGCCACGTGCCACCTTGGTGTGAGTCGATCCTCGGCGTGAAAGACGAGCCGGTGAAGGGAAAAGAGGTTCCTCTGGAATGGACTGAGACATCTGGGGGACTCTTGGAATGGTGGCACGACCCTGGAGTTCCTCTCGCCGTTCCTGTTGAGAGGGCCTCCTCTTGAGATGCGACGGGAACGCCGGGAACTCTTTCCCGACGAAGCAGGGAAAGGATCCCTCATCTCGAGCTACGAGGCGGAAACGGGGCTCCTCTGGATATGGGCGGGACCCTCGTGATTCCTCTCGAGTGGAGACGGGTATGTCGGGGAACTTCTTGATTTGCACCAAGGGTGTGAAGGACCCTTTCGAAGTTCCAGAGGTGAGGTGTGATCAGCCTCGAGACGCCTCAGCGGAAATGGGCCTCATCTCGCCTGGAGGGGAGAACCTCCTGGATTTTCTCGAGTTGCGGCAGGTCTTCTCGAGTTACGACGGGGACCTCAGGGACCCGCTCTGGTGGCCTCAGGAAAGGCCAGTCCCCATGCGAGTTGCTAGGGGACCTCTCGGGATTCCTCTCCCGTCCAGGCCGGGGACTCAGTCCTTGTGTGGAGTCGGGGCCGGAACCTGAGGATTCCTCTCCAGTGTTGCCATGGATCTTGGGGTGCTTCTGAGTCTCCCCAGGGGAGTCAGGCCTCGTCTCGAGTGGGGGCATGCACGTGTGCTTTCCTCCCGAGCTGCAGCAGTAGTGTCACGCTTCCTGTCACGTGGATCAAGGGATCTGTGGCTTTCCCTCGAGGCTGTCCCTCGAGGCTTTCCCACGAGGCTTTCCCACAGGGCTGTGCCACGTGCCACCTTGGTGTGAGTCGATCCTCGGCGTGAAAGACGAGCCGGTGAAGGGAAAAGAGGTTCGTCTGGAATGGACTGAGACATCTGGGGGACTCTTGGAATGGTGGCACGACCCTGGAGTTCCTCTCGCCGTTCCTGTTGAGAGGGCCTCCTCTTGAGATGCGACGGGAACGCCGGGAACTCTTTCCCGACGAAGCAGGGAAAGGATCCCTCATCTCGAGCTACGAGGCGGAAACGGGGCTCGTCTGGATGTGGGCGGGACCCTCGTGATTCCTCTCGAGTGGAGACGGGTATGTCGGGGAACTTCTTGATTTGCCGCAAGGGTGTGAAGGACCCTTTCGAAGTTCCAGAGGTGAGGTGTGATCAGCCTCGAGACGCCTCAGCGGAAATGGGCCTCATCTCGCCTGGAGGGGAGAACCTCCTGGATTTTCTCGAGTTGCGGCAGGTCTTCTCGAGTTACGACGGGGACCTCAGGGACCCTCTCTGGTGGCCTCAGGAAAGGCCAGTCCCCATGCGAGTTGCTAGGGGACCTCTCGGGATTCCTCTCCCGTCCATGCCGGGGCCTCAGTCCTTGTGTGGAGTCGGGGCCGGAACCTGGGGATTCCTCTCCAGTGTTGCCATGGATCTTGGGGTGCTTCTGAGTCTCCCCAGGGGAGTCAGGCCTCGTCTCGAATGGGGGCATGCACGTGCGCTTTCCTCCCGAGCTCCAGCAGTAGTGTCACGCTTC
Source organism: Budorcas taxicolor (assembly GCF_023091745.1). Lineage (NCBI taxonomy): Eukaryota > Metazoa > Chordata > Mammalia > Artiodactyla > Bovidae > Budorcas > Budorcas taxicolor. The sequence continues at coordinate 2,221,271 of NW_026292711.1, forward strand.
CTGTCACGTGGATCAAGGGATCTGTGGCTTTCCCTCGAGGATGTCCCTTGAGGCTTTCCCACGAGGCTTTCCCACAGGGCTGTGCCTCGTGCCACCTTGGTGTGAGTCGATCCTCGGCGTGAAAGACGAGCCGGTGAAGGGAAAAGAGGTTCCTCTGGAATGGACTGAGACATCTGGGGGACTCTTGGAATGGTGGCACGACCCTGGAGTTCCTCTCGCCGTTCCTGTTGAGAGGGCCTCCTCTTGAGATGCGACGGGAACGCCGGGAACTCTTTCCCGACGAAGCAGGGAAAGGATCCCTCATCTCGAGCTACGAGGCGGAAACGGGGCTCGTCTGGATGTGGGCGGGACCCTCGTGATTCCTCTCGAGTGGAGACGGGTATGTCGGGGAACTTCTTGATTTGCACCAAGGGTGTGAAGGACCCTTTCGAAGTTCCAGAGGTGAGGTGTGATCAGCCTCGAGACGCCTCAGCGGAAATGGGCCTCATCTCGCCTGGAGGGGAGAACCTCCTGGATTTTCTCGAGTTGCGGCAGGTCTTCTCGAGTTACGAAGGGGACCTCAGGGACCCGCTCTGGTGGCCTCAGGAAAGGCCAGTCCCCATGCGAGTTGCTAGGGGACCTCTCGGGATTCCTCTCCCGTCCAGGCCGGGTCCTCAGTCCTTGTGTGGAGTCGGGGCCGGAACCTGAGGATTCCTTTCCAGTGTTGCCATGGATCTTGGGGTGCTTCTGAGTCTCCCCAGGGGAGTCAGGCCTTGTCTCGTGTGGGGGCATGCACGTGCGCTTTCCTCCCGAGCTGCAGCAGTAGTGTCACGCTTCCTGTCACGTGGATCAAGGGATCTGTGGCTTTCCCTCGAGGCTGTCCCTCGAGGCTTTCCCACGAGGCTTTCCCACAGGGCTGTGCCACGTGCCACCTTGGTGTGAGTCGATCCTCGGCGTGAAAGACGAGCCGGTGAAGGGAAAAGAGGTTCCTCTGGAATGGACTGAGACATCTGGGGCACTCTTGGAATGGTGGCACGACCCTGGAGTTCCTCTCGCCGTTCCTGTTGAGAGGGCCTCCTCTTGAGATGCGACGGGAACGCTGGGAAATCTTTCCCGACGAAGCAGGGAAAGGATCCCTCATCTCGAGCTACGAGGCGGAAACGGGGCTCGTCTGGATGTGGGCGGGACCCTCGTGATTCCTCTCGAGTGGAGACGGGTATGTCGGGGAACTTCTTGATTTGCAGCAAGGGTGTGAAGGACCCTTTCGAAGTTCCAGAGGAGAGGTGTGAACAGCCTCGAGACGCCTCAGCGAAAATGGGCCTCATCTCGCCTGGAGGGGAGAACCTCCTGGATTTTCTCGAGTTGCGGCAGGTCTTCTCGAGTTACGACGGGGACCTCAGGGACCCGCTCTGGTGGCCTCAGGAAAGGCCAGTCCCCATGCGAGTTGCTAGGGGACCTCTCGGGATTCCTCTCCCGTCCATGCCGGGGCCTCAGTCCTTGTGTGGAGTCGGGGCAGGAACCTGAGGATTCCTCTCCAGTGTTGCCATGGATCTTGGGGTGCTTCTGAGTCTCCCCAGAGGAGTCAGGCCTCGTCTCGAATGGGGGCATGCACGTGCTCTTTCCTCCCGAGCTGCAGCAGTAGTGTCACGCTTCCGTTCACGTGGATCAAGGGATCTGTGGCTTTCCCTCGAGGCTGTCCCTTGAGGCTTTCCCACGAGGCTTTCCCACAGGGCTGTGCCACGTGCCACCTTGGTGTGAGTCGATCCTCGGCGTGAAAGACGAGCCGGTGAAGGGAAAAGAGGTTCCTCTGGAATGGACTGAGACATCTGGGGGACTCTTGGAATGGTGGCACGACCCTGGAGTTCCTCTCGCCGTTCCTGTTGAGAGGGCCTCCTCTTGAGATGCGACGGGAACACCGGGAACTCTTTCCCGACGAAGCAGGGAAAGGATCCCTCATCTCGAGCTACGAGGCGGAAACGGGGCTCCTCTGGATGTGGGCGGGACCCTCGTGATTCCTCTCGAGTGGAGACGGGTATGTCGGGGAACTTCTTGATTTGCACCAAGGGTGTGAAGGACCCTTTCGAAGTTCCAGTGGTGAGGTGTGATCAGCCTCGAGACGCCTCAGCGGCACTGGGCCTCATCTCGCCTGGAGGGGAGAACCTCCTGGATTTTCTCGAGTTGCGGCAGGTCTTCTCGAGTTACGACGGGGACCTCAGGGACCCGCTCTGGTGGCCTCAGGAAAGGCCAGTCCCCATGCGAGTTGCTAGGGGACCTCTCGGGATTCCTCTCCCGTCCATGCCGGGGCCTCAGTCCTTGTGTGGAGTCGGGGCCGGAACGTGAGGATTCCTCTCCAGTGTTGCCATGGATCTTGGGGTGCTTCTGAGTCTCCCCAGGGGAGTCAGGCCTCGTCTCGAGTGGGGGCATGCAAGTGCGCTTTCCTCCCGAGCTGCAGCAGTAGTGTCACGCTTCCTGTCACGTGGATCAAGGGATCTGTGGCTTTCCCTCGAGGCTGTCCCTCGAGGCTTTCCCACGAGGCTTTCCCACAGGGCTGTGCCACGTGCCACCTTGGTGTGAGTCGATCCTCGGCGTGAAAGACGAGCCGGTGAAGGGAAAAGAGGTTCCTCTGGAATGGACTGAGACATCTGGGGGACTCTTGGAATGGTGGCACGACCCTGGAGTTCCTCTCGCCTTTCCTGTTGAGAGGGCCTCCTCTTGAGATGCGACGGGAACGCCGGGAACTCTTTCCCGACGAAGCAGGGAAAGGATCCCTCATCTCGAGCTACGAGGCGGAAACGGGGCTCGTCTGGATGTGGGCGGGACCCTCGTGATTCCTCTCGAGTGGAGACGGGTATGTCGGGGAACTTCTTGATTTGCAGCAAGGGTGTGAAGGACCCTTTCGAAGTTCCAGAGGTGAGGTGTGATCAGCCTCGAGACGCCTCAGCGGAAATGGGCCTCATCTCGCCTGGAGGGGAGAACCTCCTGGATTTTCTCGAGTTGCGGCAGGTCTTCTCGAGTTACGACGGGGACCTCAGGGACCCGCTCTGGTGGCCTCAGGAAAGGCCAGTCCCCATGCGAGTTGCTAGGTGACCTCTCGGGATTCCTCTCCCGTCCAGGCCGGGGCCTCAGTCCTTGTGTGGAGTCGGGGCCGGAACCTGAGGATTCCTTTCCAGTGTTGCCATGGATCTTGGGGTGCTTCTGAGTCTCCCCAGGGGAGTCAGGCCTCGTCTCGTGTGGGGGCATGCACGTGCGCTTTCCTCCCGAGCTGCAGCAGTAGTGTCACGCTTCCTGTCACGTGGATCAAGGGATCTGTGGCTTTCCCTCGAGGCTGTCCCTCGAGGCTTTCCCACGAGGCTTTCCCACAGGGCTGTGCCAAGTGCCACCTTGGTGTGAGTCGATCCTCGGCGTGAAAGACGAGCCGGTGAAGGGAAAAGAGTTTCCTCTGGAATGGACTGAGACATCTGGGGCACTCTTGGAATGGTGGCACGACCCTGGAGTTCCTCTCGCCGTTCCTGTTGAGAGGGCCTCCTCTTGAGATGCGACGGGAACGCTGGGAAATCTTTCCCGACGAAGCAGGGAAAGGATCCCTCATCTCGAGCTACGAGGCGGAAACGGGGCTCGTCTGGATGTGGGCGGGACCCTCGTGATTCCTCTCGAGTGGAGACGGGTATGTCGGGGAACTTCTTGATTTGCAGCAAGGGTGTGAAGGACCCTTTCGAAGTTCCAGAGGAGAGGTGTGAACAGCCTCGAGACGCCTCAGCGGAAATGGGCCTCATCTCGCCTGGAGGGGAGAACCTCCTGGATTTTCTCGAGTTGCGGCAGGTCTTCTCGAGTTACGACGGGGACCTCAGGGACCCGCTCTGGTGGCCTCAGGAAAGGCCAGTCCCCATGCGAGTTGCTAGGGGACCTCTCGGGATTCCTCTCCCGTCCATGCCGGGGCCTCAGTCCTTGTGTGGAGTCGGGGCAGGAACCTGAGGATTCCTCTCCAGTGTTGCCATGGATCTTGGGGTGCTTCTGAGTCTCCCCAGAGGAGTCAGGCCTCGTCTCGAATGGGGGCATGCACGTGCTCTTTCCTCCCGAGCTGCAGCAGTAGTGTCACGCTTCCTGTCACGTGGATCAAGGGATCTGTGGCTTTCCCTCGAGGCTGTCCCTTGAGGCTTTCCCACGAGGCTTTCCCACAGGGCTGTGCCACGTGCCACCTTGGTGTGAGTCGATCCTCGGCGTGAAAGACGAGCCGGTGAAGGGAAAAGAGGTTCCTCTGGAATGGACTGAGACATCTGGGGGACTCTTGGAATGGTGGCACGACCCTGGAGTTCCTCTCGCCGTTCCTGTTGAGAGGGCCTCCTCTTGAGATGCGACGGGAACACCGGGAACTCTTTCCCGACGAAGCAGGGAAAGGATCCCTCATCTCGAGCTACGAGGCGGAAACGGGGCTCGTCTGGATGTGGGCGGGACCCTCGTGATTCCTCTCGAGTGGAGACGGGTATGTCGGGGAACTTCTTGATTTGCAGCAAGGGTGTGAAGGACCCTTTCGAAGTTCCAGAGGTGAGGTGTGATCAGCCTCGAGACGCCTCAGCGGAAATGGGCCTCATCTCGCCTGGAGGGGAGAACCTCCTGGATTTTCTCGAGTTGCGGCAGGTCTTCTCGAGTTACGAAGGGGACCTCAGGGACCCGCTCTGGTGGCCTCAGGAAAGGCCAGTCCCCATGCGAGTTGCTAGGGGACCTCTCGGGATTCCTCTCCCGTCCAGGCCGGGGCCTCAGTCCTTGTGTGGAGTCGGGGCCGGAACCTGAGGATTCCTTTCCAGTGTTGCCATGGATCTTGGGGTGCTTCTGAGTCTCCCCAGGGGAGTCAGGCCTCGTCTCGTGTGGGGGCATGCACGTGCGCTTTCCTCCCGAGCTGCAGCAGTAGTGTCACGCTTCCTGTCACGTGGATCAAGGGATCTGTGGCTTTCCCTCGAGGCTGTCCCTCGAGGCTTTCCCACGAGGCTTTCCCACAGGGCTGTGCCAAGTGCCACCTTGGTGTGAGTCGATCCTCGGCGTGAAAGACGAGCCGGTGAAGGGAAAAGAGTTTCCTCTGGAATGGACTGAGACATCTGGGGCACTCTTGGAATGGTGGCACGACCCTGGAGTTCCTCTCGCCGTTCCTGTTGAGAGGGCCTCCTCTTGAGATGCGACGGGAACACCGGGAACTCTTTCCCGACGAAGCAGGGAAAGGATCCCTCATCTCGAGCTACGAGGCGGAAACGGGGCTCGTCTGGATGTGGGCGGGACCCTCGTGATTCCTCTCGAGTGGAGACGGGTATGTCGGGGAACTTCTTGATTTGCAGCAAGGGTGTGAAGGACCCTTTCGAAGTTCCAGAGGAGAGGTGTGAACAGCCTCGAGACGCCTCAGCGGAAATGGGCCTCATCTCGCCTGGAGGGGAGAACCTCCTGGATTTTCTCGAGTTGCGGCAGGTCTTCTCGAGTTACGACGGGGACCTCAGGGACCCGCTCTGGTGGCCTCAGGAAAGGCCAGTCCCCATGCGAGTTGCTAGGGGACCTCTCGGGATTCCTCTCCCGTCCATGCCGGGGCCTCAGTCCTTGTGTGGAGTCGGGGCAGGAACCTGAGGATTCCTCTCCAGTGTTGCCATGGATCTTGGGGTGCTTCTGAGTCTCCCCAGAGGAGTCAGGCCTCGTCTCGAATGGGGGCATGCACGTGCTCTTTCCTCCCGAGCTGCAGCAGTAGTGTCACGCTTCCTGTCACGTGGATCAAGGGATCTGTGGCTTTCCCTCGAGGCTGTCCCTTGAGGCTTTCCCACGAGGCTTTCCCACAGGGCTGTGCCACGTGCCACCTTGGTGTGAGTCGATCCTCGGCGTGAAAGACGAGCCGGTGAAGGGAAAAGAGGTTCCTCTGGAATGGACTGAGACATCTGGGGGACTCTTGGAATGGTGGCACGACCCTGGAGTTCCTCTCGCCGTTCCTGTTGAGAGGGCCTCCTCTTGAGATGCGACGGGAACACCGGGAACTCTTTCCCGACGAAGCAGGGAAAGGATCCCTCATCTCGAGCTACGAGGCGGAAACGGGGCTCCTCTGGATGTGGGCGGGACCCTCGTGATTCCTCTCGAGTGGAGACGGGTATGTCGGGGAACTTCTTGATTTGCACCAAGGGTGTGAAGGACCCTTTCGAAGTTCCAGTGGTGAGGTGTGATCAGCCTCGAGACGCCTCAGCGGCACTGGGCCTCATCTCGCCTGGAGGGGAGAACCTCCTGGATTTTCTCGAGTTGCGGCAGGTCTTCTCGAGTTACGACGGGGACCTCAGGGACCCGCTCTGGTGGCCTCAGGAAAGGCCAGTCCCCATGCGAGTTGCTAGGGGACCTCTCGGGATTCCTCTCCCGTCCATGCCGGGGCTTCAGTCCTTGTGTGGAGTCGGGGCCGGAACGTGAGGATTCCTCTCCAGTGTTGCCATGGATCTTGGGGTGCTTCTGAGTCTCCCCAGGGGAGTCAGGCCTCGTCTCGAGTGGGGGCATGCACGTGCGCTTTCCTCCCGAGCTGCAGCAGTAGTGTCACGCTTCCTGTCACGTGGATCAAGGGATCTGTGGCTTTCCCTCGAGGCTGTCCCTCGAGGCTTTCCCACGAGGCTTTCCCACAGGGCTGTGCCACGTGCCACCTTGGTGTGAGTCGATCCTCGGCGTGAAAGACGAGCCGGTGAAGGGAAAAGAGGTTCCTCTGGAATGGACTGAGACATCTTGGGGACTCTTGGAATGGTGGCACGACCCTGGAGTTCCTCTCGCCGTTCCTGTTGAGAGGGCCTCCTCTTGAGATGCGACGGGAACACCGGGAACTCTTTCCCGACGAAGCAGGGAAAGGATCCCTCATCTCGAGCTACGAGGCGGAAACGGGGCTCGTCTGGATGTGGGCGGGACCCTCGTGATTCCTCTCGAGTGGAGACGGCTAGGTCGGGGAACTTCTTGATTTGCACCAAGGGTGTGAAGGACCCTTTCGAAGTTCCAGAGGTGAGGTGTGATCCGCCTCGAGACGCCTCAGCGGAAAAGGGCCTCATCTCGCCTGGAGGGGAGAACCTCCTGGATTTTCTCGAGTTGCGGCAGGTCTTCTCGAGTTACGACGGGGACCTCAGGGACCCGATCTGGTGGCCTCAGGAAAGGCCAGTCCCCATGCGAGTTGCTAGGGGACCTCTCGGGATTCCTCTCCCGTCCATGCCGGGGCCTCAGTCCTTGTGTGGAGTCGGGGCCGTAACCTGAGGATTCCTCTCCAGTGTTGCCATGGATCTTGGGGTGCTTCTGAGTCTCCCCAGGAGAGTCAGGCCTCGTCTCGAGTGGGGGCATGCACGTGCGCTTTCCTCCCGAGCTGCAGCAGTAGTGTCACGCTTCCGGTCACGTGGATCAAGGGATCTGTGGCTTTCCCTCGAGGCTGTCCCTCGAGGCTTTCCCACAGGGCTGTGCCACGTGCCACCTTGGTGTGAGTCGATCCTCGGCGTGAAAGACTAGCCGGTGAAGGGAAAAGAGGTTCCTCTGGAATGGACTGAGACATCTAGGGGACTCTTGGAATGGTGGCACGACCCTGGAGTTCCTCTCGCCGTTCCTGTTGAGAGGGCCTCCTCTTGAGATGCGACGGGAACGCCGGGAAATCTTTTCCGACGAAGCAGGGAAAGGATCCCTGATCTCGAGCTACGAGGCGGAAACGGGGCTCGTCTGGATGTGGGCGGGACCCTCGTGATTCCTCTCGAGTGGAGACGCGTATGTCGGGGAACTTCTTGATTTGCAGCAAGGGCGTGAAGGAGCCTTTCGAAGTTCCAGAGGTGAGGTGTGATCCGCCTCGAGACACCTCAGCGGAAATGGGCCTCATATCGCCTGGAGGGGAGAACCTCCTGGATTTTCTCGAGTTGCGGCAGGTCTTCTCGAGTTACGACGGGGACCTCAGGGACCCGCTCTGGTGGCCTCAGGAAAGGCCAGTCCCCATGCGAGTTGCTAGGGGACCTCTCGGGATTCCTCTCCCGTCCATGCCGGGGCCTCAGTCCTTGTGTGGAGTTGGGGCCGGAACCTGAGGATTCCTCTCCAGTGTTGCCATGGATCTTGGGGTGCTTCTGAGTCTCCCCAGGAGAGTCAGGCCTCGTCTCGAGTGGGGGCATGCACGTGCGCTTTCCTCCCGAGCTGCAGCAGTAGTGTCACGCTTCCTGTCACGTGGATCAAGGGATCTGTGCCTTTCCCTCGAAGCTGCCCCTCGAGGCTTTCCCACGAGGCTTTCCCACAGGGCTGTGCCACGTGCCACCTTGGTGTGAGTCGATCCTCGGCGTGAAAGACGAGCCGGTGAAGGGAAAAGAGGTTCCTCTGGAATGGACTGAGACATCTGGGGGACTCTTGGAATGGTGGCACGACCCTGGAGTTCCTCTCGCCGTTCCTGTTGAGAGGGCCTCCTCTTGAGATGCGACGGGAACGCCGGGAACTCTTTCCCGACGAAGCAGGGAAAGGATCCCTCATCTCGAGCTACGAGGCGGAAACGGGGCTCCTCTGGATGTGGGCGGGACCCTCGTGATTCCTCTCGAGTGGAGACGGGTATGTCGGGGAACTTCTTGATTTGCACCAAGGGTGTGAAGGACCCTTTCGAAGTTCCAGAGGTGAGGTGTGATCAGCCTCGAGACGCCTCAGCGGAAATGGGCCTCATCTCGCCTGGAGGGGAGAACCTCCTGGATTTTCTCGAGTTGCGGCAGGTCTTCTCGAGTTATGATGGGGACCTCAGGGACCCGCTCTGGTGGCCTCAGGAAAGGCCAGTCCCCATGCGAGTTGCTAGGGGACCTCTCGGGATTCCTCTCCCGTCCATGCCGGGGCCTCAGTCCTTGTGTGGAGTCGGGGCCGGAACCTGAGGATTCCTCTCCAGTGTTGCCATGGATCTTGGGGTGCTTCTGAGTCTCCCCAGGGGAGTCAGGCCTCGTCTCGAGTGGGGGCATGCACGTGCGCTTTCCTCCCGAGCTGCAGCAGTAGTGTCACGCTTCCTGTCACGTGGACCAAGGGATCTGTGGCTTTCCCTCGAGGCTGTCCCTCGAGGCTTTCCCACGAGGCTTTCCCACAGGGCTGTGCCACGTGCCACCTTGGTGTGAGTCGATCCTCGGCGTGAAAGACGAGCCGGTGAAGGGAAAATAGGTTCCTCTGGAATGGACTGAGACATCTGGGGGACTCTTGGAATGGTGGCACGACCCTGGAGTTCCTCTCGCCGTTCCTGTTGAGAGGGCCTCCTCTTGAGATGCGACGGGAACGCCGGGAACTCTTTCCCGACGAAGCAGGGAAAGGATCCCTCATCTCGAGCTACGAGGCGGAAACGGGGCTCCTCTGGATATGGGCGGGACCCTCGTGATTCCTCTCGAGTGGAGACGGGTATGTCGGGGAACTTCTTGATTTGCACCAAGGGTGTGAAGGACCCTTTCGAAGTTCCAGAGGTGAGGTGTGATCAGCCTCGAGACGCCTCAGCGGAAATGGGCCTCATCTCGCCTGGAGGGGAGAACCTCCTGGATTTTCTCGAGTTGCGGCAGGTCTTCTCGAGTTACGACGGGGACCTCAGGGACCCGCTCTGGTGGCCTCAGGAAAGGCCAGTCCCCATGCGAGTTGCTAGGGGACCTCTCGGGATTCCTCTCCCGTCCAGGCCGGGGCCTCAGTCCTTGTGTGGAGTCGGGGCCGGAACCTGAGGATTCCTCTCCAGTGTTGCCATGGATCTTGGGGTGCTTCTGAGTCTCCCCAGGGGAGTCAGGCCTCGTCTCGAGTGGGGGCATGCACGTGTGCTTTCCTCCCGAGCTGCAGCAGTAGTGTCACGCTTCCTGTCACGTGGATCAAGGGATCTGTGGCTTTCCCTCGAGGCTGTCCCTCGAGGCTTTCCCACGAGGCTTTCCCACAGGGCTGTGCCACGTGCCACCTTGGTGTGAGTCGATCCTCGGCGTGAAAGACGAGCCGGTGAAGGGAAAAGAGGTTCCTCTGGAATGGACTGAGACATCTGGGGGACTCTTGGAATGGTGGCACGACCCTGGAGTTCCTCTCGCCGTTCCTGTTGAGAGGGCCTCCTCTTGAGATGCGACGGGAACGCCGGGAACTCTTTCCCGACGAAGCAGGGAAAGGATCCCTCATCTCGAGCTACGAGGCGGAAACGGGGCTCGTCTGGATGTGGGCGGGACCCTCGTGATTCCTCTCGAGTGGAGACGGGTATGTCGGGGAACTTCTTGATTTGCAGCAAGGGTGTGAAGGACCCTTTCGAAGTTCCAGAGGAGAGGTGTGAACAGCCTCGAGACGCCTCAGCGGAAATGGGCCTCATCTCGCCTGGAGGGGAGAACCTCCTGGATTTTCTCGAGTTGCGGCAGGTCTTCTCGAGTTACGACGGGGACCTCAGGGACCCGCTCTGGTGGCCTCAGGAAAGGCCAGTCCCCATGCGAGTTGCTAGGGGACCTCTCGGGATTCCTCTCCCGTCCATGCCGGGGCCTCAGTCCTTGTGTGGAGTCGGGGCAGGAACCTGAGGATTCCTCTCCAGTGTTGCCATGGATCTTGGGGTGCTTCTGAGTCTCCCCAGAGGAGTCAGGCCTCGTCTCGAATGGGGGCATGCACGTGCTCTTTCCTCCTGAGCTGCAGCAGTAGTGTCACGCTTCCTGTCACGTGGATCAAGGGATCTGTGGCTTTCCCTCGAGGCTGTCCCTTGAGGCTTTCCCACGAGGCTTTCCCACAGGGCTGTGCCACGTGCCACCTTGGTGTGAGTCGATCCTCGGCGTGAAAGACGAGCCGGTGAAGGGAAAAGAGGTTCCTCTGGAATGGACTGAGACATCTGGGGGACTCTTGGAATGGTGGCACGACCCTGGAGTTCCTCTCGCCGTTCCTGTTGAGAGGGCCTCCTCTTGAGATGCGACGGGAACACCGGGAACTCTTTCCCGACGAAGCAGGGAAAGGATCCCTCATCTCGAGCTACGAGGCGGAAACGGGGCTCCTCTGGATGTGGGCGGGACCCTCGTGCTTCCTCTCGAGTGGAGACGGGTATGTCGGGGAACTTCTTGATTTGCACCAAGGGTGTGAAGGACCCTTTCGAAGTTCCAGTGGTGAGGTGTGATCAGCCTCGAGACGCCTCAGCGGCACTGGGCCTCATCTCGCCTGGAGGGGAGAACCTCCTGGATTTTCTCGAGTTGCGGCAGGTCTTCTCGAGTTACGACGGGGACCTCAGGGACCCGCTCTGGTGGCCTCAGGAAAGGCCAGTCCCCATGCGAGTTGCTAGGGGACCTCTCGGGATTCCTCTCCCGTCCATGCCGGGGCCTCAGTCCTTGTGTGGAGTCGGGGCCGGAACGTGAGGATTCCTCTCCAGTGTTGCCATGGATCTTGGGGTGCTTCTGAGTCTCCCCAGGGGAGTCAGGCCTCGTCTCGAGTGGGGGCATGCACGTGCGCTTTCCTCCCGAGCTGCAGCAGTAGTGTCACGCTTCCTGTCACGTGGATCAAGGGATCTGTGGCTTTCCCTCGAGGCTGTCCCTCGAGGCTTTCCCACGAGGCTTTCCCACAGGGCTGCTCCACGTGCCACCTTGGTGTGAGTCGATCCTCGGCGTGAAAGACGAGCCGGTGAAGGGAAAAGAGGTTCCTCTGGAATGGACTGAGACATCTGGGGGACTCTTGGAATGGTGGCACGACCCTGGAGTTCCTCTCGCCGTTCCTGTTGAGAGGGCCTCCTCTTGAGATGCGACGGGAACGCCGGGAACTCTTTCCCGACGAAGCAGGGAAAGGATCCCTCATCTCGAGCTACGAGGCGGAAACGGGGCTCGTCTGGATGTGGGCAGGACCCTCGTGATTCCTCTCGAGTGGAGACGGGTATGTCGGGGAACTTCTTGATTTGCAGCAAGGGTGTGAAGGACCCTTTCGAAGTTCCAGAGGTGAGGTGTGATCCGCCTCGAGACGCCTCAGCGGAAAAGGGCCTCATCTCGCCTGGAGGGGAGAACCTCCTGGATTTTCTCGAGTTGCGGCAGGTCTTCTCGAGTTACGACGGGGACCTCAGGGACCCGCTCTGGTGGCCTCAGGAAAGGCCAGTCCCCATGCGAGTTGCTAGGGGACCTCTCGGGATTCCTCTCCCGTCCATGCCGGGGCCTCAGTCCTTGTGTGGAGTCGGGGCCGTAACCTGAGGATTCCTCTCCAGTGTTTCCATGGATCTTGGGGTGCTTCTGAGTCTCCCCAGGAGAGTCAGGCCTCGTCTCGAGTGGGGGCATGCACGTGCGCTTTCCTCCCGAGCTGCAGCAGTAGTGTCACGCTTCCGGTCACGTGGATCAAGGGATCTGTGGCTTTCCCTCGAGGCTGTCCCTCGAGGCTTTCCCACAGGGCTGTGCCACGTGCCACCTTGGTGTGAGTCGATCCTCGGCGTGAAAGACGAGCCGGTGAAGGGAAAAGAGGTTCCTCTGGAATGGACTGAGACATCTGGGGGACTCTTGGAATGGTGGCACGACCCTGGAGTTCCTCTCGCCGTTCCTGTTGAGAGGGCCTCCTCTTGAGATGCGACGGGAACCCCGGGAACTCTTTCCCGACCAAGCAGGGAAAGGATCCCTCATCTCGAGCTACGAGGCGGAAACGGGGCTCCTCTGGATGTGGGCGGGACCCTCGTGATTCCTCTCGAGTGGAGACGGGTATGTCGGGGAACTTCTTGATTTGCACCAAGGGTGTGAAGGACCCTTTCGAAGTTCCAGTGGTGAGGTGTGATCAGCCTCGAGACGCCTCAGCGGCACTGGGCCTCATCTCGCCTGGAGGGGAGAACCTCCTGGATTTTCTCGAGTTGCGGCAGGTCTTCTCGAGTTACGACGGGGACCTCAGGGACCCGCTCTGGTGGCCTCAGAAAAGGCCAGTCCCCATGCGAGTTGCTAGGGGACCTCTCGGGATTCCTCTCCCGTCCATGCCGGGGCCTCAGTCCTTGTGTGGAGTCGGGCCCGGAACGTGAGGATTCCTCTCCAGTGTTGCCATGGATCTTGGGGTGCTTCTGAGTCTCCCCAGGGGAGTCAGGCCTCGTCTCGAGTGGGGGCATGCACGTGCGCTTTCCTCCCGTGCTGCAGCAGTAGTGTCACGCTTCCTGTCACGTGGATCAAGGGATCTGTGGCTTTCCCTCGAGGCTGTCACTCGAGGCTTTCCCACGAGGCTTTCCCACAGGGCTGTGCCACGTGCCACCTTGGTGTGATTCGATCCTCGGCGTGAAAGACGAGCCGGTGAAGGGAAAAGAGGTTCCTCTGGAATGGACTGAGACATCTGGGGAACTCTTGGAATGGTGGCACGACCCTGGAGTTCCTCTCGCCGTTCCTGTTGAGAGGGCCTCCTCTTCACATGCGACGGGAACACCGGGAACTCTTTCCCGACGAAGCAGGGAAAGGATCCCTCATCTCGAGCTACGAGGCGGAAACGGGGCTCCTCTGGATGTGGGCGGGACCCTCGTGATTCCTCTCGAGTGGAGACGGGTATGTCGGGGAACTTCTTGATTTGCACCAAGGGTGTGAAGGACCCTTTCGAAGTTCCAGAGGTGAGGTGTGATCAGCCTCGAGACGCCTCAGCGGAAATGGGCCTCATCTCGCCTGGAAGGGAGAACCTCCTGGATTTTCTCGAGTTGCGGCAGGTCTTCTCGAGTTACGACGGGGACCTCAGGGACCCGCTCTGGTGGCCTCAGGAAAGGCCAGTCCCCATGCGAGTTGCTAGGGGACCTCTAGGGATTCCTCTCCCGTCCCTGCCGGGGCCTCAGTCCTTGTGTGGAGTCGGGGCCGGAACCTGAGGATTCCTCTCCAGTGTTGCCATGGATCTTGGGGTGCTTCTGAGTCTCCCCAGGGAAGTCAGGCCTCGTCTCGAGTGGGGGCATGCACGTGCGCTTTCCTCCCGAGCTGCAGCATTAGTGTCACGCTTCCTGTCACGTGGATCAAGGGATCTGTGGCTTTCCCTCGAGGCTGTCCCTCGAGGCTTTCCCACGAGGCTTTCCCACAGGGCTCTTCCACGTGCCACCTTGGTGTGAGTCGATCCTCGGCGTGAAAGACGAGCCGGTGAAGGGAAAAGCGGTTCCTCTGGAATGGACTGAGACATCTAGGGGACTCTTGGAATGGTGGCACGACCCTGGAGTTCCTCTCGCCGTTCCTGTTGAGAGGGCCTCCTCTTGAGATGCGACGGGAACGCCGGGAAATCTTTCCCGACGAAGCAGGGAAAGGATCCCTGATCTCGAGCTACGAGGCGGAAACGGGGCTCGTCTGGATGTGGGCGGGACCCTCGTGATTCCTCTCGAGTGGAGACGGGTATGTCGGGGAACTTCTTGATTTGCAGCAAGGGTGTGAAGGACCCTTTCGAAGTTCCAGAGGGGAGGTGTGATCAGCCTCGATACGCCTCAGTGGCACTGGGCCTCATCTCGCCTGGAGGGGAGAACCTCCTGGATTTTCTCGAGTTGCGGCAGGTCTTCTCGAGTTACGACGGGGACCTCAGGGACCCGCTCTGGTGGCCTCAGGAAAGGCCAGTCCCCATGCGAGTTGCTAGGGGACCTCTCGGGATTGCTCTCCCGTCCATGCCGGGGCCTCAGTCCTTGTGTGGAGTCGGGGCCGGAACCTGAGGATTCCTCTCCAGTGTTGCCATGGATCTTGGGGTGCTTCTGAGTCTCCCCAGGGGAGTCAGGCCTCGTCTCGAGTGGGGGCATGCACGTGTGCTTTCCTCCCGAGCTGCAGCAGTAGTGTCACGCTTCCGGTCACGTGGATCAAGGGATCTGTGGCTTTCCCTCGAGGCTGTCCCTCGAGGCTTTCCCACAGGGCTGTGCCACGTGCCACCTTGGTGTGAGTCGATCCTCGGCGTGAAAGACTAGCCGGTGAAGGGAAAAGAGGTTCCTCTGGAATGGACTGAGACATCTAGGGGACTCTTGGAATGGTGGCACGACCCTGGAGTTCCTCTCGCCGTTCCTGTTGAGAGGGCCTCCTCTTGAGATGCGACGGGAACGCCGGGAAATCTTTTCCGACGAAGCAGGGAAAGGATCCCTGATCTCGAGCTACGAGGCGGAAACGGGGCTCGTCTGGATGTGGGCGGGACCCTCGTGATTCCTCTCGAGTGGAGACGCGTATGTCGGGGAACTTCTTGATTTGCAGCAAGGGCGTGAAGGAGCCTTTCGAAGTTCCAGAGGTGAGGTGTGATCCGCCTCGAGACACCTCAGCGGAAATGGGCCTCATATCGCCTGGAGGGGAGAACCTCCTGGATTTTCTCGAGTTGCGGCAGGTCTTCTCGAGTTACGACGGGGACCTCAGGGACCCGCTCTGGTGGCCTCAGGAAAGGCCAGTCCCCATGCGAGTTGCTAGGGGACCTCTCGGGATTCCTCTCCCGTCCATGCCGGGGCCTCAGTCCTTGTGTGGAGTTGGGGCCGGAACCTGAGGATTCCTCTCCAGTGTTGCCATGGATCTTGGGGTGCTTCTGAGTCTCCCCAGGAGAGTCAGGCCTCGTCTCGAGTGGGGGCATGCACGTGCGCTTTCCTCCCGAGCTGCAGCAGTAGTGTCACGCTTCCTGTCACGTGGATCAAGGGATCTGTGCCTTTCCCTCGAAGCTGCCCCTCGAGGCTTTCCCACGAGGCTTTCCCACAGGGCTGTGCCACGTGCCACCTTGGTGTGAGTCGATCCTCGGCGTGAAAGACGAGCCGGTGAAGGGAAAAGAGGTTCCTCTGGAATGGACTGAGACATCTGGGGGACTCTTGGAATGGTGGCACGACCCTGGAGTTCCTCTCGCCGTTCCTGTTGAGAGGGCCTCCTCTTGAGATGCGACGGGAACGCCGGGAACTCTTTCCCGACGAAGCAGGGAAAGGATCCCTCATCTCGAGCTACGAGGCGGAAACGGGGCTCCTCTGGATGTGGGCGGGACCCTCGTGATTCCTCTCGAGTGGAGACGGGTATGTCGGGGAACTTCTTGATTTGCACCAAGGGTGTGAAGGACCCTTT
The DNA here is from genome assembly GCF_023091745.1 of Budorcas taxicolor. Lineage (NCBI taxonomy): Eukaryota > Metazoa > Chordata > Mammalia > Artiodactyla > Bovidae > Budorcas > Budorcas taxicolor. The sequence goes on from NW_026292711.1 coordinate 2,237,164, forward strand.
CGAAGTTCCAGAGGTGAGGTGTGATCAGCCTCGAGACGCCTCAGCGGAAATGGGCCTCATCTCGCCTGGAGGGGAGAACCTCCTGGATTTTCTCGAGTTGCGGCAGGTCTTCTCGAGTTATGATGGGGACCTCAGGGACCCGCTCTGGTGGCCTCAGGAAAGGCCAGTCCCCATGCGAGTTGCTAGGGGACCTCTCGGGATTCCTCTCCCGTCCATGCCGGGGCCTCAGTCCTTGTGTGGAGTCGGGGCCGGAACCTGAGGATTCCTCTCCAGTGTTGCCATGGATCTTGGGGTGCTTCTGAGTCTCCCCAGGGGAGTCAGGCCTCGTCTCGAGTGGGGGCATGCACGTGCGCTTTCCTCCCGAGCTGCAGCAGTAGTGTCACGCTTCCTGTCACGTGGACCAAGGGATCTGTGGCTTTCCCTCGAGGCTGTCCCTCGAGGCTTTCCCACGAGGCTTTCCCACAGGGCTGTGCCACGTGCCACCTTGGTGTGAGTCGATCCTCGGCGTGAAAGACGAGCCGGTGAAGGGAAAATAGGTTCCTCTGGAATGGACTGAGACATCTGGGGGACTCTTGGAATGGTGGCACGACCCTGGAGTTCCTCTCGCCGTTCCTGTTGAGAGGGCCTCCTCTTGAGATGCGACGGGAACGCCGGGAACTCTTTCCCGACGAAGCAGGGAAAGGATCCCTCATCTCGAGCTACGAGGCGGAAACGGGGCTCCTCTGGATATGGGCGGGACCCTCGTGATTCCTCTCGAGTGGAGACGGGTATGTCGGGGAACTTCTTGATTTGCACCAAGGGTGTGAAGGACCCTTTCGAAGTTCCAGAGGTGAGGTGTGATCAGCCTCGAGACGCCTCAGCGGAAATGGGCCTCATCTCGCCTGGAGGGGAGAACCTCCTGGATTTTCTCGAGTTGCGGCAGGTCTTCTCGAGTTACGACGGGGACCTCAGGGACCCGCTCTGGTGGCCTCAGGAAAGGCCAGTCCCCATGCGAGTTGCTAGGGGACCTCTCGGGATTCCTCTCCCGTCCAGGCCGGGGCCTCAGTCCTTGTGTGGAGTCGGGGCCGGAACCTGAGGATTCCTCTCCAGTGTTGCCATGGATCTTGGGGTGCTTCTGAGTCTCCCCAGGGGAGTCAGGCCTCGTCTCGAGTGGGGGCATGCACGTGTGCTTTCCTCCCGAGCTGCAGCAGTAGTGTCACGCTTCCTGTCACGTGGATCAAGGGATCTGTGGCTTTCCCTCGAGGCTGTCCCTCGAGGCTTTCCCACGAGGCTTTCCCACAGGGCTGTGCCACGTGCCACCTTGGTGTGAGTCGATCCTCGGCGTGAAAGACGAGCCGGTGAAGGGAAAAGAGGTTCCTCTGGAATGGACTGAGACATCTGGGGGACTCTTGGAATGGTGGCACGACCCTGGAGTTCCTCTCGCCGTTCCTGTTGAGAGGGCCTCCTCTTGAGATGCGACGGGAACGCCGGGAACTCTTTCCCGACGAAGCAGGGAAAGGATCCCTCATCTCGAGCTACGAGGCGGAAACGGGGCTCGTCTGGATGTGGGCGGGACCCTCGTGATTCCTCTCGAGTGGAGACGGGTATGTCGGGGAACTTCTTGATTTGCAGCAAGGGTGTGAAGGACCCTTTCGAAGTTCCAGAGGAGAGGTGTGAACAGCCTCGAGACGCCTCAGCGGAAATGGGCCTCATCTCGCCTGGAGGGGAGAACCTCCTGGATTTTCTCGAGTTGCGGCAGGTCTTCTCGAGTTACGACGGGGACCTCAGGGACCCGCTCTGGTGGCCTCAGGAAAGGCCAGTCCCCATGCGAGTTGCTAGGGGACCTCTCGGGATTCCTCTCCCGTCCATGCCGGGGCCTCAGTCCTTGTGTGGAGTCGGGGCAGGAACCTGAGGATTCCTCTCCAGTGTTGCCATGGATCTTGGGGTGCTTCTGAGTCTCCCCAGAGGAGTCAGGCCTCGTCTCGAATGGGGGCATGCACGAGCTCTTTCCTCCTGAGCTGCAGCAGTAGTGTCACGCTTCCTGTCACGTGGATCAAGGGATCTGTGGCTTTCCCTCGAGGCTGTCCCTTGAGGCTTTCCCACGAGGCTTTCCCACAGGGCTGTGCCACGTGCCACCTTGGTGTGAGTCGATCCTCGGCGTGAAAGACGAGCCGGTGAAGGGAAAAGAGGTTCCTCTGGAATGGACTGAGACATCTGGGGGACTCTTGGAATGGTGGCACGACCCTGGAGTTCCTCTCGCCGTTCCTGTTGAGAGGGCCTCCTCTTGAGATGCGACGGGAACACCGGGAACTCTTTCCCGACGAAGCAGGGAAAGGATCCCTCATCTCGAGCTACGAGGCGGAAACGGGGCTCCTCTGGATGTGGGCGGGACCCTCGTGATTCCTCTCGAGTGGAGACGGGTATGTCGGGGAACTTCTTGATTTGCACCAAGGGTGTGAAGGACCCTTTCGAAGTTCCAGTGGTGAGGTGTGATCAGCCTCGAGACGCCTCAGCGGCACTGGGCCTCATCTCGCCTGGAGGGGAGAACCTCCTGGATTTTCTCGAGTTGCGGCAGGTCTTCTCGAGTTACGACGGGGACCTCAGGGACCCGCTCTGGTGGCCTCAGGAAAGGCCAGTCCCCATGCGAGTTGCTAGGGGACCTCTCGGGATTCCTCTCCCGTCCATGCCGGGGCCTCAGTCCTTGTGTGGAGTCGGGGCCGGAACGTGAGGATTCCTCTCCAGTGTTGCCATGGATCTTGGGGTGCTTCTGAGTCTCCCCAGGGGAGTCAGGCCTCGTCTCGAGTGGGGGCATGCACGTGCGCTTTCCTCCCGAGCTGCAGCAGTAGTGTCACGCTTCCTGTCACGTGGAACAAGGGATCTGTGGCTTTCCCTCGAGGCTGTCCCTCGAGGCTTTCCCACGAGGCTTTCCCACAGGGCTGTGCCACGTGCCACCTTGGTGTGAGTCGATCCTCGGCGTGAAAGACGAGCCGGTGAAGGGAAAAGAGGTTCCTCTGGAATGGACTGAGACATCTGGGGGACTCTTGGAATGGTGGCACGACCCTGGAGTTCCTCTCGCCGTTCCTGTTGAGAGGGCCTCCTCTTGAGATGCGACGGGAACGCCGGGAACTCTTTCCCGACGAAGCAGGGAAAGGATCCCTCATCTCGAGCTACGAGGCGGAAACGGGGCTCGTCTGGATGTGGGCGGGACCCTCGTGATTCCTCTCGAGTGGAGACGGGTATGTCGGGGAACTTCTTGATTTGCAGCAAGGGTGTGAAGGACCCTTTCGAAGTTCCAGAGGTGAGGTGTGATCCGCCTCGAGACGCCTCAGCGGAAAAGGGCCTCATCTCGCCTGGAGGGGAGAACCTCCTGGATTTTCTCGAGTTGCGGCAGGTCTTCTCGAGTTACGACGGGGACCTCAGGGACCCGATCTGGTGGCCTCAGGAAAGGCCAGTCCCCATGCGAGTTGCTAGGGGACCTCTCGGGATTCCTCTCCCGTCCATGCCGGGGCCTCAGTCCTTGTGTGGAGTCGGGGCCGTAACCTGAGGATTCCTCTCCAGTGTTTCCATGGATCTTGGGGTGCTTCTGAGTCTCCCCAGGAGAGTCAGGCCTCGTCTCGAGTGGGGGCATGCACGTGCGCTTTCCTCCCGAGCTGCAGCAGTAGTGTCACGCTTCCGGTCACGTGGATCAAGGGATCTGTGGCTTTCCCTCGAGGCTGTCCCTCGAGGCTTTCCCACAGGGCTGTGCCACGTGCCACCTTGGTGTGAGTCGATCCTCGGCGTGAAAGACGAGCCGGTGAAGGGAAAAGAGGTTCCTCTGGAATGGACTGAGACATCTGGGGGACTCTTGGAATGGTGGCACGACCCTGGAGTTCCTCTCGCCGTTCCTGTTGAGAGGGCCTCCTCTTGAGATGCGACGGGAACCCCGGGAACTCTTTCCCGACCAAGCAGGGAAAGGATCCCTCATCTCGAGCTACGAGGCGGAAACGGGGCTCCTCTGGATGTGGGCGGGACCCTCGTGATTCCTCTCGAGTGGAGACGGGTATGTCGGGGAACTTCTTGATTTGCACCAAGGGTGTGAAGGACCCTTTCGAAGTTCCAGTGGTGAGGTGTGATCAGCCTCGAGACGCCTCAGCGGCACTGGGCCTCATCTCGCCTGGAGGGGAGAACCTCCTGGATTTTCTCGAGTTGCGGCAGGTCTTCTCGAGTTACGACGGGGACCTCAGGGACCCGCTCTGGTGGCCTCAGAAAAGGCCAGTCCCCATGCGAGTTGCTAGGGGACCTCTCGGGATTCCTCTCCCGTCCATGCCGGGGCCTCAGTCCTTGTGTGGAGTCGGGCCCGGAACGTGAGGATTCCTCTCCAGTGTTGCCATGGATCTTGGGGTGCTTCTGAGTCTCCCCAGGGGAGTCAGGCCTCGTCTCGAGTGGGGGCATGCACGTGCGCTTTCCTCCCGTGCTGCAGCAGTAGTGTCACGCTTCCTGTCACGTGGATCAAGGGATCTGTGGCTTTCCCTCGAGGCTGTCACTCGAGGCTTTCCCACGAGGCTTTCCCACAGGGCTGTGCCACGTGCCACCTTGGTGTGATTCGATCCTCGGCGTGAAAGACGAGCCGGTGAAGGGAAAAGAGGTTCCTCTGGAATGGACTGAGACATCTGGGGAACTCTTGGAATGGTGGCACGACCCTGGAGTTCCTCTCGCCGTTCCTGTTGAGAGGGCCTCCTCTTCACATGCGACGGGAACACCGGGAACTCTTTCCCGACGAAGCAGGGAAAGGATCCCTCATCTCGAGCTACGAGGCGGAAACGGGGCTCCTCTGGATGTGGGCGGGACCCTCGTGATTCCTCTCGAGTGGAGACGGGTATGTCGGGGAACTTCTTGATTTGCACCAAGGGTGTGAAGGACCCTTTCGAAGTTCCAGAGGTGAGGTGTGATCAGCCTCGAGACGCCTCAGCGGAAATGGGCCTCATCTCGCCTGGAGGGGAGAACCTCCTGGATTTTCTCGAGTTGCGGCAGGTCTTCTCGAGTTACGACGGGGACCTCAGGGACCCGCTCTGGTGGCCTCAGGAAAGGCCAGTCCCCATGCGAGTTGCTAGGGGACCTCTAGGGATTCCTCTCCCGTCCATGCCGGGGCCTCAGTCCTTGTGTGGAGTCGGGGCCGGAACCTGAGGATTCCTCTCCAGTGTTGCCATGGATCTTGGGGTGCTTCTGAGTCTCCCCAGGGAAGTCAGGCCTCGTCTCGAGTGGGGGCATGCACGTGCGCTTTCCTCCCGAGCTGCAGCATTAGTGTCACGCTTCCTGTCACGTGGATCAAGGGATCTGTGGCTTTCCCTCGAGGCTGTCCCTCGAGGCTTTCCCACGAGGCTTTCCCACAGGGCTGTTCCACGTGCCACCTTGGTGTGAGTCGATCCTCGGCGTGAAAGACGAGCCGGTGAAGGGAAAAGCGGTTCCTCTGGAATGGACTGAGACATCTAGGGGACTCTTGGAATGGTGGCACGACCCTGGAGTTCCTCTCGCCGTTCCTGTTGAGAGGGCCTCCTCTTGAGATGCGACGGGAACGCCGGGAAATCTTTCCCGACGAAGCAGGGAAAGGATCCCTGATCTCGAGCTACGAGGCGGAAACGGGGCTCGTCTGGATGTGGGCGGGACCCTCGTGATTCCTCTCGAGTGGAGACGGGTATGTCGGGGAACTTCTTGATTTGCAGCAAGGGTGTGAAGGACCCTTTCGAAGTTCCAGAGGGGAGGTGTGATCAGCCTCGATACGCCTCAGTGGCACTGGGCCTCATCTCGCCTGGAGGGGAGAACCTCCTGGATTTTCTCGAGTTGCGGCAGGTCTTCTCGAGTTACGACGGGGACCTCAGGGACCCGCTCTGGTGGCCTCAGGAAAGGCCAGTCCCCATGCGAGTTGCTAGGGGACCTCTCGGGATTGCTCTCCCGTCCATGCCGGGGCCTCAGTCCTTGTGTGGAGTCGGGGCCGGAACCTGAGGATTCCTCTCCAGTGTTGCCATGGATCTTGGGGTGCTTCTGAGTCTCCCCAGGGGAGTCAGACCTCGTCTCGAATGGGGGCATGCACGTGCGCTTTCCTCCCGAGCTGCAGCAGTAGTGTCACGCTTCCTGTCACGTGGATCAAGGGATCTGTGGCTTTCCCTCGAGGCTGTCCCTCGAGGCTTTCCCACAGGGCTGTGCCACGTGCCACCTTGGTGTGAGTCGATCCTCGGCGTGAAAGACGAGCCGGTGAAGGGAAAAGAGGTTCCTCTGGAATGGACTGAGACATCTGGGGGACTCTTGGAATGGTGGCACGACCCTGGAGTTCCTCTCGCCGTTCCTGTTGAGAGGGCCTCCTCTTGAGATGCGACGGGAACGCCGGGAACTCTTTCCCGACGAAGCAGGGAAAGGATCCCTCATCTCGAGCTACGACGCGGAAACGGGGCTCCTCTGGATGTGGGCAGGACCCTCGTGATTCCTCTCGAGTGGAGACGGGTATGTCGGGGAACTTCTTGATTTGCACCAAGGGTGTGAAGGACCCTTTCGAAGTTCCAGAGGTGAGGTGTGATCAGCCTCGAGACGCCTCAGCGGAAATGGGCCTCATCTCGCCTGGAGGGGAGAACCTCCTGGATTTTCTCGAGTTGCGGCAGGTCTTCTCGAGTTACGACGGGGACCTCAGGGACCCGCTCTGGTGGCCTCAGGAAAGGCCAGTCCCCATGCGAGTTGCTAGGGGACCTCTCGGGATTCCTCTCCCGTCCATGCCGGGGCCTCAGTCCTTGTGTGGAGTCGGGGCCGGAACCTGAGGATTCCTCTCCAGTGTTGCCATGGATCTTGGGGTGCTTCTGAGTCTCCCCAGGGGAGTCAGGCCTCGTCTCGAGTGGGGGCATGCACGTGCGCTTTCCTCCCGAGCTGCAGCAGTAGTGTCACGCTTCCTGTCACGTGGACCAAGGGATCTGTGGCTTTCCCTCGAGGCTGTCCCTCGAGGCTTTCCCACGAGGCTTTCCCACAGGGCTGTGCCACGTGCCACCTTGGTGTGAGTCGATCCTCGGCGTGAAAGACGAGCCGGTGAAGGGAAAAGAGGTTCCTCTGGAATGGACTGAGACATCTGGGGGACTCTTGGAATGGTGGCACGACCCTGGAGTTCCTCTCGCCGTTCCTGTTGAGAGGGCCTCCTCTTGAGATGCGACGGGAACGCCGGGAACTCTTTCCCGACGAAGCAGGGAAAGGATCCCTCATCTCGAGCTACGAGGCGGAAACGGGGCTCCTCTGGATATGGGCGGGACCCTCGTGATTCCTCTCGAGTGGAGACGGGTATGTCGGGGAACTTCTTGATTTGCACCAAGGGTGTGAAGGACCCTTTCGAAGTTCCAGAGGTGAGGTGTGATCAGCCTCGCGACGCCTCAGCGGAAATGGGCCTCATCTCGCCTGGAGGGGAGAACCTCCTGGATTTTCTCGAGTTGCGGCAGGTCTTCTCGAGTTACGACGGGGACCTCAGGGACCCGCTCTGGTGGCCTCAGGAAAGGCCAGTCCCCATGCGAGTTGCTAGGGGACCTCTCGGGATTCCTCTCCCGTCCAGGCCGGGGCCTCAGTCCTTGTGTGGAGTCGGGGCCGGAACCTGAGGATTCCTCTCCAGTGTTGCCATGGATCTTGGGGTGCTTCTGAGTCTCCCCAGGGGAGTCAGGCCTCGTCTCGAGTGGGGGCATGCACGTGTGCTTTCCTCCCGAGCTGCAGCAGTAGTGTCACGCTTCCTGTCACGTGGATCAAGGGATCTGTGGCTTTCCCTCGAGGCTGTCCCTCGAGGCTTTCCCACGAGGCTTTCCCACAGGGCTGTGCCACGTGCCACCTTGGTGTGAGTCGATCCTCGGCGTGAAAGACGAGCCGGTGAAGGGAAAAGAGGTTCGTCTGGAATGGACTGAGACATCTGGGGGACTCTTGGAATGGTGGCACGACCCTGGAGTTCCTCTCGCCGTTCCTGTTGAGAGGGCCTCCTCTTAAGATGCGACGGGAACGCCGGGAACTCTTTCCCGACGAAGCAGGGAAAGGATCCCTCATCTCGAGCTACGAGGCGGAAACGGGGCTCCTCTGGATGTGGGCGGGACCCTCGTGATTCCTCTCGAGTGGAGACGGGTATGTCGGGGAACTTCTTGATTTGCACCAAGGGTGTGAAGGACCCTTTCGAAGTTCCAGAGGTGAGGTGTGATCAGCCTCGGGACGCCTCAGCGGAAATGGGCCTCATCTCGCCTGGAGGGGAGAACCTCCTGGATTTTCTCGAGTTGCGGCAGGTCTTCTCGAGTTACGACGGGGACCTCAGGGACCCGCTCTGGTGGCCTCAGGAAAGGCCAGTCCCCATGCCAGTTGCTAGGGGACCTCTCGGGATTCCTCTCCCGTCCAGGCCGGGGACTCAGTCCTTGTGTGGAGTCGGGGCCGGAACCTGAGGATTCCTCTCCAGTGTTGCCATGGATCTTGGGGTGCTTCTGAGTCTCCCCAGGGGAGTCAGGCCTCGTCTCGTGTGGGGGCATGCACGTGCGCTTTCCTCCCGAGCTGCAGCAGTAGTGTCACGCTTCCTGTCACGTGGATCAAGGGATCTGTGGCTTTCCCTCGAGGCTGTCCCTCGAGGCTTTCCCACGAGGCTTTCCCACAGGGCTGTGCCACGTGCCACCTTGGTGTGAGTCGATCCTCGGCGTGAAAGACGAGCCGGTGAAGGGAAAAGAGGTTCCTCTGGAATGGACTGAGACATCTGGGGGACTCTTGGAATGGTGGCACGACCCTGGAGTTCCTCTCGCCGTTCCTGTTGAGAGGGCCTCCTCTTGAGATGCGACGGGAACGCCGGGAACTCTTTCCCGACGAAGCAGGGAAAGGATCCCTCATCTCGAGCTACGAGGCGGAAACGGGGCTCGTCTGGATGTGGGCGGGACCCTCGTGATTCCTCTCGAGTGGAGACGGGTATGTCGGGGAACTTCTTGATTTGCAGCAAGGGTGTGAAGGACCCTTTCGAAGTTCCAGAGGAGAGGTGTGAACAGCCTCGAGACGCCTCAGCGGAAATGGGCCTCATCTCGCCTGGAGGGGAGAACCTCCTGGATTTTCTCGAGTTGCGGCAGGTCTTCTCGAGTTACGACGGGGACCTCAGGGTCCCGCTCTGGTGGCCTCAGGAAAGGCCAGTCCCCATGCGAGTTGCTAGGGGACCTCTCGGGATTCCTCTCCCGTCCATGCCGGGGCCTCAGTCCTTGTGTGGAGTCGGGGCAGGAACCTGAGGATTCCTCTCCAGTGTTGCCATGGATCTTGGGGTGCTTCTGAGTCTCCCCAGAGGAGTCAGGCCTCGTCTCGAATGGGGGCATGCACGTGCTCTTTCCTCCCGAGCTGCAGCAGTAGTGTCACGCTTCCGGTCAGGTGGATCAAGGGATCTGTGGCTTTCCCTCGAGGCTGTCCCTTGAGGCTTTCCCACGAGGCTTTCCCACAGGGCTGTGCCACGTGCCACCTTGGTGTGAGTCGATCCTCGGCGTGAAAGACGAGCCGGTGAAGGGAAAAGAGGTTCCTCTGGAATGGACTGAGACATCTGGGGGACTCTTGGAATGGTGGCACGACCCTGGAGTTCCTCTCGCCGTTCCTGTTGAGAGGGCCTCCTCTTCACATGCGACGGGAACACCGGGAACTCTTTCCCGACGAAGCAGGGAAAGGATCCCTCATCTCGAGCTACGAGGCGGAAACGGGGCTCCTCTGGATGTGGGCGGGACCCTCGTGATTCCTCTCGAGTGGAGACGGGTATGTCGGGGAACTTCTTGATTTGCACCAAGGGTGTGAAGGACCCTTTCGAAGTTCCAGTGGTGAGGTGTGATCAGCCTCGAGACGCCTCAGCGGCACTGGGCCTCATCTCGCCTGGAGGGGAGAACCTCCTGGATTTTCTCGAGTTGCGGCAGGTCTTCTCGAGTTACGACGGGGACCTCAGGGACCCGCTCTGGTGGCCTCAGGAAAGGCCAGTCCCCATGCGAGTTGCTAGGGGACCTCTCGGGATTCCTCTCCCGTCCATGCCGGGGCCTCAGTCCTTGTGTGGATTCGGGGCCGGAACGTGAGGATTCCTCTCCAGTGTTGCCATGGATCTTGGGGTGCTTCTGAGTCTCCCCAGGGGAGTCAGGCCTCGTCTCGAGTGGGGGCATGCAAGTGCGCTTTCCTCCCGAGCTGCAGCAGTAGTGTCACGCTTCCTGTCACGTGGATCAAGGGATCTGTGGCTTTCCCTCGAGGCTGTCCCTCGAGGCTTTCCCACGAGGCTTTCCCACAGGGCTGTGCCACGTGCCACCTTGGTGTGAGTCGATCCTCGGCGTGAAAGACGAGCCGGTGAAGGGAAAAGAGGTTCCTCTGGAATGGACTGAGACATCTGGGGGACTCTTGGAATGGTGGCACGACCCTGGAGTTCCTCTCGCCGTTCCTGTTGAGAGGGCCTCCTCTTGAGATGCGACGGGAACGCCGGGAACTCTTTCCCGACGAAGCAGGGAAAGGATCCCTCATCTCGAGCTACGAGGCGGAAACGGGGCTCGTCTGGATGTGGGCGGGACCCTCGTGATTCCTCTCGAGTGGAGACGGGTATGTCGGGGAACTTCTTGATTTGCAGCAAGGGTGTGAAGGACCCTTTCGAAGTTCCAGAGGTGAGGTGTGATCAGCCTCGAGACGCCTCAGCGGAAATGGGCCTCATCTCGCCTGGAGGGGAGAACCTCCTGGATTTTCTCGAGTTGCGGCAGGTCTTCTCGAGTTACGACGGGGACCTCAGGGACCCGCTCTGGTGGCCTCAGGAAAGGCCAGTCCCCATGCGAGTTGCTAGGGGACCTCTCGGGATTCCTACCCGTCCATGCCGGGGCCTCAGTCCTTGTGTGGAGTCGGGGCCGGAACCTGGGGATTCCTCTCCAGTGTTGCCATGGATCTTGGGGTGCTTCTGAGTCTCCCCAGGGGAGTCAGGCCTCGTCTCGAATGAGGGCATGCACGTGCGCTTTCCTCCCGAGCTGCAGCAGTAGTGTCACGCTTCCTGTCACGTGGATCAAGGGATCTGTGGCTTTCCCTCGAGGATGTCCCTTGAGGCTTTCCCACGAGGCTTTCCCACAGGGCTGTGCCTCGTGCCACCTTGGTGTGAGTCGATCCTCGGCGTGAAAGACGAGCCGGTGAAGGGAAAAGAGGTTCCTCTGGAATGGACTGAGACATCTGGGGGACTCTTGGAATGGTGGCACGACCCTGGAGTTCCTCTCGCCGTTCCTGTTGAGAGGGCCTCCTCTTGAGATGCGACGGGAACGCCGGGAACTCTTTCCCGACGAAGCAGGGAAAGGATCCCTCATCTCGAGCTACGAGGCGGAAACGGGGCTCGTCTGGATGTGGGCGGGACCCTCGTGATTCCTCTCGAGTAGAGACGGGTATGTCGGGGAACTTCTTGATTTGCACCAAGGGTGTGAAGGACCCTTTCGAATTTCCAGAGGTGAGGTGTGATCAGCCTCGAGACGCCTCAGCGGAAATGGGCCTCATCTCGCCTGGAGGGGAGAACCTCCTGGATTTTCTCGAGTTGCGGCAGGTCTTCTCGAGTTACGAAGGGGACCTCAGGGACCCGCTCTGGTGGCCTCAGAAAGGCCAGTCCCCATGCGATTTGCTAGGGGACCTCTCGGGATTCCTCTCCCGTCCAGGCCGGGTCCTCAGTCCTTGTGTGGAGTCGGGGCCGGAACCTGAGGATTCCTTTCCAGTGTTGCCATGGATCTTGGGGTGCTTCTGAGTCTCCCCAGGGGAGTCAGGCCTCGTCTCGTGTGGGGGCATGCACGTGCGCTTTCCTCCCGAGCTGCAGCAGTAGTGTCACGCTTCCTGTCACGTGGATCAAGGGATCTGTGGCTTTCCCTCGAGGCTGTCCCTCGAGGCTTTCCCACGAGGCTTTCCCACAGGGCTGTGCCACGTGCCACCTTGGTGTGAGTCGATCCTCGGCGTGAAAGACGAGCCGGTGAAGGGAAAAGAGGTTCCTCTGGAATGGACTGAGACATCTGGGGCACTCTTGGAATGGTGGCACGACCCTGGAGTTCCTCTCGCCGTTCCTGTTGAGAGGGCCTCCTCTTGAGATGCGACGGGAACGCTGGGAAATCTTTCCCGACGAAGCAGGGAAAGGATCCCTCATCTCGAGCTACGAGGCGGAAACGGGGCTCGTCTGGATGTGGGCGGGACCCTCGTGATTCCTCTCGAGTGGAGACGGGTATGTCGGGGAACTTCTTGATTTGCAGCAAGGGTGTGAAGGACCCTTTCGAAGTTCCAGAGGAGAGGTGTGAACAGCCTCGAGACGCCTCAGCGGAAATGGGCCTCATCTCGCCTGGAGGGGAGAACCTCCTGGATTTTCTCGAGTTGCGGCAGGTCTTCTCGAGTTACGACGGGGACCTCAGGGTCCCGCTCTGGTGGCCTCAGGAAAGGCCAGTCCCCATGCGAGTTGCTAGGGGACCTCTCGGGATTCCTCTCCCGTCCATGCCGGGGCCTCAGTCCTTGTGTGGAGTCGGGGCAGGAACCTGAGGATTCCTCTCCAGTGTTGCCATGGATCTTGGGGTGCTTCTGAGTCTCCCCAGAGGAGTCAGGCCTCGTCTCGAATGGGGGCATGCACGTGCTCTTTCCTCCCGAGCTGCAGCAGTAGTGTCACGCTTCCGGTCAGGTGGATCAAGGGATCTGTGGCTTTCCCTCGAGGCTGTCCCTTGAGGCTTTCCCACGAGGCTTTCCCACAGGGCTGTGCCACGTGCCACCTTGGTGTGAGTCGATCCTCGGCGTGAAAGACGAGCCGGTGAAGGGAAAAGAGGTTCCTCTGGAATGGACTGAGACATCTGGGGGACTCTTGGAATGGTGGCACGACCCTGGAGTTCCTCTCGCCGTTCCTGTTGAGAGGGCCTCCTCTTGAGATGCGACGGGAACACCGGGAACTCTTTCCCGACGAAGCAGGGAAAGGATCCCTCATCTCGAGCTACGAGGCGGAAACGGGGCTCCTCTGGATGTGGGCGGGACCCTCGTGATTCCTCTCGAGTGGAGACGGGTATGTCGGGGAACTTCTTGATTTGCACCAAGGGTGTGAAGGACCCTTTCGAAGTTCCAGTGGTGAGGTGTGATCAGCCTCGAGACGCCTCAGCGGCACTGGGCCTCATCTCGCCTGGAGGGGAGAACCTCCTGGATTTTCTCGAGTTGCGGCACGTCTTCTCGAGTTACGACGGGGACCTCAGGGACCCGCTCTGGTGGCCTCAGGAAAGGCCAGTCCCCATGCGAGTTGCTAGGGGACCTCTCGGGATTCCTCTCCCGTCCATGCCGGGGCCTCAGTCCTTGTGTGGATTCGGGGCCGGAACGTGAGGATTCCTCTCCAGTGTTGCCATGGATCTTGGGGTGCTTCTGAGTCTCCCCAGGGGAGTCAGGCCTCGTCTCGAGTGGGGGCATGCAAGTGCGCTTTCCTCCCGAGCTGCAGCAGTAGTGTCACGCTTCCTGTCACGTGGATCAAGGGATCTGTGGCTTTCCCTCGAGGCTGTCCCTCGAGGCTTTCCCACGAGGCTTTCCCACAGGGCTGTGCCACGTGCCACCTTGGTGTGAGTCGATCCTCGGCGTGAAAGACGAGCCGGTGAAGGGAAAAGAGGTTCCTCTGGAATGGACTGAGACATCTGGGGGACTCTTGGAATGGTGGCACGACCCTGGAGTTCCTCTCGCCGTTCCTGTTGAGAGGGCCTCCTCTTGAGATGCGACGGGAACGCCGGGAACTCTTTCCCGACGAAGCAGGGAAAGGATCCCTCATCTCGAGCTACGAGGCGGAAACGGGGCTCGTCTGGATGTGGGCGGGACCCTCGTGATTCCTCTCGAGTGGAGACGGGTATGTCGGGGAACTTCTTGATTTGCAGCAAGGGTGTGAAGGACCCTTTCGAAGTTCCAGAGGTGAGGTGTGATCAGCCTCGAGACGCCTCAGCGGAAATGGGCCTCATCTCGCCTGGAGGGGAGAACCTCCTGGATTTTCTCGAGTTGCGGCAGGTCTTCTCGAGTTACGAAGGGGACCTCAGGGACCCGCTCTGGTGGCCTCAGGAAAGGCCAGTCCCCATGCGAGTTGCTAGGGGACCTCTCGGGATTCCTCTCCCGTCCAGGCCGGGGCCTCAGTCCTTGTGTGGAGTCGGGGCCGGAACCTGAGGATTCCTTTCCAGTGTTGCCATGGATCTTGGGGTGCTTCTGAGTCTCCCCAGGGGAGTCAGGCCTCGTCTCGAGTGGGGGCATGCACGTGCGCTTTCCTCCCGAGCTGCAGCAGTAGTGTCACGCTTCCTGTCACGTGGATCAAGGGATCTGTGGCTTTCCCTCGAGGCTGTCCCTTGAGGCTTTCCCACGAGGCTTTCCCACAGGGCTGTGCCACGTGCCACCTTGGTGTGAGTCGATCCTCGGCGTGAAAGACGAGCCGGTGAAGGAAAAAGAGGTTCCTCTGGAATGGACTGAGACATCTGGGGGACTCTTGGAATGGTGGCACGACCCTGGAGTTCCTCTCGCCGTTCCTGTTGAGAGGGCCTCCTCTTGAGATGCGACGGGAACCCCGGGAACTCTTTCCCGACCAAGCAGGGAAAGGATCCCTCATCTCGAGCTACGAGGCGGAAACGGGGCTCCTCTGGATGTGGGCGGGACCCTCGTGATTCCTCTCGAGTGGAGACGGGTATGTCGGGGAACTTCTTGATTTGCACCAAGGGTGTGAAGGACCCTTTCGAAGTTCCAGTGGTGAGGTGTGATCAGCCTCGAGACGCCTCAGCGGCACTGGGCCTCATCTCGCCTGGAGGGGAGAACCTCCTGGATTTTCTCGAGTTGCGGCAGGTCTTCTCGAGTTACGACGGGGACCTCAGGGACCCGCTCTGGTGGCCTCAGGAAAGGCCAGTCCCCATGCGAGTTGCTAGGGGACCTCTCGGGATTCCTCTCCCGTCCATGCCGGGGCCTCAGTCCTTGTGTGGAGTCGGGCCCGGAACGTGAGGATTCCTCTCCAGTGTTGCCATGGATCTTGGGGTGCTTCTGAGTCTCCCCAGGGGAGTCAGGCCTCGTCTCGAGTGGGGGCATGCACGTGCGCTTTCCTCCCGAGCTGCAGCAGTAGTGTCACGCTTCCTGTCACGTGGATCAAGGGATCTGTGGCTTTCCCTCGAGGCTGTCACTCGAGGCTTTCCCACGAGGCTTTCCCACAGGGCTGTGCCACGTGCCACCTTGGTGTGATTCGATCCTCGGCGTGAAAGACGAGCCGGTGAAGGGAAAAGAGGTTCCTCTGGAATGGACTGAGACATCTGGGGAACTCTTGGAATGGTGGCACGACCCTGGAGTTCCTCTCGCCGTTCCTGTTGAGAGGGCCTCCTCTTCACATGCGACGGGAACACCGGGAACTCTTTCCCGACGAAGCAGGGAAAGGATCCCTCATCTCGAGCTACGAGGCGGAAACGGGGCTCCTCTGGATGTGGGCGGGACCCTCGTGATTCCTCTCGAGTGGAGACGGGTATGTCGGGGAACTTCTTGATTTGCACCAAGGGTGTGAAGGACCCTTTCGAAGTTCCAGAGGTGAGGTGTGATCAGCCTCGAGACGCCTCAGCGGAAATGGGCCTCATCTCGCCTGGAGGGGAGAACCTCCTGGATTTTCTCGAGTTGCGGCAGGTCTTCTCGAGTTACGACGGGGACCTCAGGGACCCGCTCTGGTGGCCTCAGGAAAGGCCAGTCCCCATGCGAGTTGCTAGGGGACCTCTAGGGATTCCTCTCCCGTCCATGCCGGGGCCTCAGTCCTTGTGTGGAGTCGGGGCCGGAACCTGAGGATTCCTCTCCAGTGTTGCCATGGATCTTGGGGTGCTTCTGAGTCTCCCCAGGGAAGTCAGGCCTCGTCTCGAGTGGGGGCATGCACGTGCGCTTTCCTCCCGAGCTGCAGCATTAGTGTCACGCTTCCTGTCACGTGGATCAAGGGATCTGTGGCTTTCCCTCGAGGCTGTCCCTCGAGGCTTTCCCACGAGGCTTTCCCACAGGGCTGTTCCACGTGCCACCTTGGTGTGAGTCGATCCTCGGCGTGAAAGACGAGCCGGTGAAGGGAAAAGCGGTTCCTCTGGAATGGACTGAGACATCTAGGGGACTCTTGGAATGGTGGCACGACCCTGGAGTTCCTCTCGCCGTTCCTGTTGAGAGGGCCTCCTCTTGAGATGCGACGGGAACGCCGGGAAATCTTTCCCGACGAAGCAGGGAAAGGATCCCTGATCTCGAGCTACGAGGCGGAAACGGGGCTCGTCTGGATGTGGGCGGGACCCTCGTGATTCCTCTCGAGTGGAGACGGGTATGTCGGGGAACTTCTTGATTTGCAGCAAGGGTGTGAAGGACCCTTTCGAAGTTCCAGAGGGGAGGTGTGATCAGCCTCGATACGCCTCAGTGGCACTGGGCCTCATCTCGCCTGGAGGGGAGAACCTCCTGGATTTTCTCGAGTTGCGGCAGGTCTTCTCGAGTTACGACGGGGACCTCAGGGACCCGCTCTGGTGGCCTCAGGAAAGGCCAGTCCCCATGCGAGTTGCTAGGGGACCTCTCGGGATTCCTCTCCCGTCCATGCCGGGGCCTCAGTCCTTGTGTGGAGTCGGGGCCGGAACCTGAGGATTCCTCTCCAGTGTTGCCATGGATCTTGGGGTGCTTCTGAGTCTCCCCAGGGGAGTCAGACCTCGTCTCGAATGGGGGCATGCACGTGCGCTTTCCTCCCGAGCTGCAGCAGTAGTGTCACGCTTCCTGTCACGTGGATCAAGGGATCTGTGGCTTTCCCTCGAGGCTGTCCCTCGAGGCTTTCCCACAGGGCTGTGCCACGTGCCACCTTGGTGTGAGTCGATCCTCGGCGTGAAAGACGAGCCGGTGAAGGGAAAAGAGGTTCCTCTGGAATGGACTGAGACATCTGGGGGACTCTTGGAATGGTGGCACGACCCTGGAGTTCCTCTCGCCGTTCCTGTTGAGAGGGCCTCCTCTTGAGATGCGACGGGAACGCCGGGAACTCTTTCCCGACGAAGCAGGGAAAGGATCCCTCATCTCGAGCTACGACGCGGAAACGGGGCTCCTCTGGATGTGGGCGGGACCCTCGTGATTCCTCTCGAGTGGAGACGGGTATGTCGGGGAACTTCTTGATTTGCACCAAGGGTGTGAAGGACCCTTTCGAAGTTCCAGAGGTGAGGTGTGATCAGCCTCGGGACGCCTCAGCGGAAATGGGCCTCATCTCGCCTGGAGGGGAGAACCTCCTGGATTTTCTCGAGTTGCGGCAGGTCTTCTCGAGTTACGACGGGGACCTCAGGGACCCGCTCTGGTGGCCTCAGGAAAGGCCAGTCCCCATGCGAGTTGCTAGGGGACCTCTCGGGATTCCTCTCCCGTCCATGCCGGGGCCTCAGTCCTTGTGTGGAGTCGGGGCCGGAACCTGAGGATACCTCTCCAGTGTTGCCATGGATCTTGGGGTGCTTCTGAGTCTCCCCAGGGGAGTCAGGCCTCGTCTCGAGTGGGGGCATGCACTTGCGCTTTCCTCCCGAGCTGCAGCAGTAGTGTCACGCTTCCTGTCACGTGGACCAAGGGATCTGTGGCTTTCCCTCGAGGCTGTCCCTCGAGGCTTTCCCACGAGGCTTTCCCACAGGGCTGTGCCACGTGCCACCTTGGTGTGAGTCGATCCTCGGCGTGAAAGACGAGCCGGTGAAGGGAAAAGAGGTTCCTCTGGAATGGACTGAGACATCTGGGGGACTCTTGGAATGGTGGCACGACCCTGGAGTTCCTCTCGCCGTTCCTGTTGAGAGGGCCTCCTCTTGAGATGCGACGGGAACGCCGGGAACTCTTTCCCGACGAAGCAGGGAAAGGATCCCTCATCTCAGGCTACGAGGCGGAAACGGGGCTCCTCTGGATATGGGCGGGACCCTCGTGATTCCTCTCGAGTGGAGACGGGTATGTCGGGGAACTTCTTGATTTGCACCAAGGGTGTGAAGGACCCTTTCGAAGTTCCGGAGGTGAGGTGTGATCAGCCTCGCGACGCCTCAGCGGAAATGGGCCTCATCTCGCCTGGAGGGGAGAACCTCCTGGATTTTCTCGAGTTGCGGCAGGTCTTCTCGAGTTACGACGGGGACCTCAGGGACCCGCTCTGGTGGCCTCAGGAAAGGCCAGTCCCCATGCGAGTTGCTAGGGGACCTCTCGGGATTCCTCTCCCGTCCAGGCCGGGGCGTCAGTCCTTGTGTGGAGTCGGGGCCGGAACCTGAGGATTCCTCTCCAGTGTTGCCATGGATCTTGGGGTGCTTCTGAGTCTCCCCAGGGGAGTCAGGCCTCGTCTCGAGTGGGGGCATGCACGTGTGCTTTCCTCCCGAGCTGCAGCAGTAGTGTCACGCTTCCTGTCACGTGGATCAAGGGATCTGTGGCTTTCCCTCGAGGCTGTCCCTCGAGGCTTTCCCACGAGGCTTTCCCACAGGGCTGTGCCACGTGCCACCTTGGTGTGAGTCGATCCTCGGCGTGAAAGACGAGCCGGTGAAGGGAAAAGAGGTTCGTCTGGAATGGACTGAGACATCTGGGGGACTCTTGGAATGGTGGCACGACCCTGGAGTTCCTCTCGCCGTTCCTGTTGAGAGGGCCTCCTCTTGAGATGCGACGGGAACGCCGGGAACTCTTTCCCGAAGAAGCAGGGAAAGGATCCCTCATCTCGAGCTACGAGGCGGAAACGGGGCTCCTCTGGATGTGGGCGGGACCCTCGTGATTCCTCTCGAGTGGAGACGGGTATGTCGGGGAACTTCTTGATTTGCACCAAGGGTGTAAAGGACCCTTTCGAAGTTCCAGAGGTGAGGTGTGATCAGCCTCGGGACGCCTCAGCGGAAATGGGCCTCATCTCGCCTGGAGGGGAGAACCTCCTGGATTTTCTCGAGTTGCGGCAGGTCTTCTCGAGTTACGACGGGGACCTCAGGGACCCGCTCTGGTGGCCTCAGGAAAGGCCAGTCCCCATGCCAGTTGCTAGGGGACCTCTCGGGATTCCTCTCCCGTCCAGGCCGGGGACTCAGTCCTTGTGTGGAGTCGGGGCCGGAACCTGAGGATTCCTCTCCAGTGTTGCCATGGATCTTGGGGTGCTTCTGAGTCTCCCCAGGGGAGTCAGGCCTCGTCTCGAGTGGGGGCATGCACGTGCGCTTTCCTCCCGAGCTGCAGCAGTAGTGTCACGCTTCCTGTCACGTGGATCAAGGGATCTGTGGCTTTCCCTCGAGGCTGTCCCTCGAGGCTTTCCCACGAGGCTTTCCCACAGGGCTGTGCCACGTGCCACCTTGGTGTGAGTCGATCCTCGGCGTGAAAGACGAGCCGGTGAAGGGAAAAGAGGTTCCTCTGGAATGGACTGAGACATCTGGGGGACTCTTGGAATGGTGGCAAGACCCTGGAGTTCCTCTCACCGTTCCTGTTGAGAGGGCCTCCTCTTGAGATGCGACGGGAACGCTGGGAACTCTTTCCCGACGAAGCAGGGAAAGGATCCCTCATCTCCAGCTACGAGGCGGAAACGGGGCTCGTCTGGATGTGGGCGGGACCCTCGTGATTCCTCTCGAGTGGAGACGGGTATGTCGGGGAACTTCTTGATTTGCCGCAAGGGTGTGAAGGACCCTTTCGAAGTTCCAGAGGTGAGGTGTGATCAGCCTCGAGACGCCTCAGCGGAAATGGGCCTCATCTCGCCTGGAGGGGAGAACCTCCTGGATTTTCTCGAGTTGCGGCAGGTCTTCTCGAGTTACGACGGGGACCTCAGGGACCCGCTCTGGTGGCCTCAGGAAAGGCCAGTCCCCATGCGAGTTGCTAGGGGACCTCTCGGGATTCCTCTCCCGTCCATGCCGGGGCCTCAGTCCTTGTGTGGAGTCGGGGCCGGAACCTGGGGATTCCTCTCCAGTGTTGCCATGGATCTTGGGGTGCTTCTGAGTCTCCCCAGGGGAGTCAGGCCTCGTCTCGAATGAGGGCATGCACGTGCGCTTTCCTCCCGAGCTGCAGCAGTAGTGTCACGCTTCCTGTCACGTGGATCAAGGGATCTGTGGCTTTCCCTCGAGGATGTCCCTTGAGGCTTTCCCACGAGGCTTTCCCACAGGGCTGTGCCTCGTGCCACCTTGGTGTGAGTCGATCCTCGGCGTGAAAGACGAGCCGGTGAAGGGAAAAGAGGTTCCTCTGGAATGGACTGAGACATCTGGGGGACTCTTGGAATGGTGGCACGACCCTGGAGTTCCTCTCGCCGTTCCTGTTGAGAGGGCCTCCTCTTGAGATGCGACGGGAACGCCGGGAACTCTTTCCCGACGAAGCAGGGAAAGGATCCCTCATCTCGAGCTACGAGGCGGAAACGGGGCTCGTCTGGATGTGGGCGGGACCCTCGTGATTCCTCTCGAGTAGAGACGGGTATGTCGGGGAACTTCTTGATTTGCACCAAGGGTGTGAAGGACCCTTTCGAAGTTCCAGAGGTGAGGTGTGATCAGCCTCGAGACGCCTCAGCGGAAATGGGCCTCATCTCGCCTGGAGGGGAGAACCTCCTGGATTTTCTCGAGTTGCGGCAGGTCTTCTCGAGTTACGAAGGGGACCTCAGGGACCCGCTCTGGTGGCCTCAGAAAGGCCAGTCCCCATGCGATTTGCTAGGGGACCTCTCGGGATTCCTCTCCCTTCCAGGCCGGGTCCTCAGTCCTTGTGTGGAGTCGGGGCCGGAACCTGAGGATTCCTTTCCAGTGTTGCCATGGATCTTGGGGTGCTTCTGAGTCTCCCCAGGGGAGTCAGGCCTCGTCTCGTGTGGGGGCATGCACGTGCGCTTTCCTCCCGAGCTGCAGCAGTAGTGTCACGCTTCCTGTCACGTGGATCAAGGGATCTGTGGCTTTCCCTCGAGGCTGTCCCTCGAGGCTTTCCCACGAGGCTTTCCCACAGGGCTGTGCCACGTGCCACCTTGGTGTGAGTCGATCCTCGGCGTGAAAGACGAGCCGGTGAAGGGAAAAGAGGTTCCTCTGGAATGGACTGAGACATCTGGGGCACTCTTGGAATGGTGGCACGACCCTGGAGTTCCTCTCGCCGTTCCTGTTGAGAGGGCCTCCCCTTGAGATGCGACGGGAACGCTGGGAAATCTTTCCCGACGAAGCAGGGAAAGGATCCCTCATCTCGAGCTACGAGGCGGAAACGGGGCTCGTCTGGATGTGGGCGGGACCCTCGTGATTCCTCTCGAGTGGAGACGGGTATGTCGGGGAACTTCTTGATTTGCAGCAAGGGTGTGAAGGACCCTTTCGAAGTTCCAGAGGAGAGGTGTGAACAGCCTCGAGACGCCTCAGCGGAAATGGGCCTCATCTCGCCTGGAGGGGAGAACCTCCTGGATTTTCTCGAGTTGCGGCAGGTCTTCTCGAGTTACGACGGGGACCTCAGGGTCCCGCTCTGGTGGCCTCAGGAAAGGCCAGTCCCCATGCGAGTTGCTAGGGGACCTCTCGGGATTCCTCTCCCGTCCATGCCGGGGCCTCAGTCCTTGTGTGGAGTCGGGGCAGGAACCTGAGGATTCCTCTCCAGTGTTGCCATGGATCTTGGGGTGCTTCTGAGTCTCCCCAGAGGAGTCAGGCCTCGTCTCGAATGGGGGCATGCACGTGCTCTTTCCTCCCGAGCTGCAGCAGTAGTGTCACGCTTCCGGTCAGGTGGATCAAGGGATCTGTGGCTTTCCCTCGAGGCTGTCCCTTGAGGCTTTCCCACGAGGCTTTCCCACAGGGCTGTGCCACGTGCCACCTTGGTGTGAGTCGATCCTCGGCGTGAAAGACGAGCCGGTGAAGGGAAAAGAGGTTCCTCTGGAATGGACTGAGACATCTGGGGGACTCTTGGAATGGTGGCACGACCCTGGAGTTCCTCTCGCCGTTCCTGTTGAGAGGGCCTCCTCTTGAGATGCGACGGGAACACCGGGAACTCTTTCCCGACGAAGCAGGGAAAGGATCCCTCATCTCGAGCTACGAGGCGGAAACGGGGCTCCTCTGGATGTGGGCGGGACCCTCGTGATTCCTCTCGAGTGGAGACGGGTATGTCGGGGAACTTCTTGATTTGCACCAAGGGTGTGAAGGACCCTTTCGAAGTTCCAGTGGTGAGGTGTGATCAGCCTCGAGACGCCTCAGCGGCACTGGGCCTCATCTCGCCTGGAGGGGAGAACCTCCTGGATTTTCTCGAGTTGCGGCAGGTCTTCTCGAGTTACGACGGGGACCTCAGGGACCCGCTCTGGTGGCCTCAGGAAAGGCCAGTCCCCATGCGAGTTGCTAGGGGACCTCTCGGGATTCCTCTCCCGTCCATGCCGGGGCCTCAGTCCTTGTGTGGAGTCGGGGCCGGAACGTGAGGATTCCTCTCCAGTGTTGCCATGGATCTTGGGGTGCTTCTGAGTCTCCCCAGGGGAGTCAGGCCTCGTCTCGAGTGGGGGCATGCAAGTGCGCTTTCCTCCCGAGCTGCAGCAGTAGTGTCACGCTTCCTGTCACGTGGATCAAGGGATCTGTGGCTTTCCCTCGAGGCTGTCCCTCGAGGCTTTCCCACGAGGCTTTCCCACAGGGCTGTGCCACGTGCCACCTTGGTGTGAGTCGATCCTCGGCGTGAAAGACGAGCCGGTGAAGGGAAAAGAGGTTCCTCTGGAATGGACTGAGACATCTGGGGGACTCTTGGAATGGTGGCACGACCCTGGAGTTCCTCTCGCCGTTCCTGTTGAGAGGGCCTCCTCTTGAGATGCGACGGGAACGCCGGGAACTCTTTCCCGACGAAGCAGGGAAAGGATCCCTCATCTCGAGCTACGAGGCGGAAACGGGGCTCGTCTGGATGTGGGCGGGACCCTCGTGATTCCTCTCGAGTGGAGACGGGTATGTCGGGGAACTTCTTGATTTGCAGCAAGGGTGTGAAGGACCCTTTCGAAGTTCCAGAGGTGAGGTGTGATCAGCCTCGAGACGCCTCAGCGGAAATGGGCCTCATCTCGCCTGGAGGGGAGAACCTCCTGGATTTTCTCGAGTTGCGGCAGGTCTTCTCGAGTTACGAAGGGGACCTCAGGGACCCGCTCTGGTGGCCTCAGGAAAGGCCAGTCCCCATGCGAGTTGCTAGGGGACCTCTCGGGATTCCTCTCCCGTCCAGGCCGGGGCCTCAGTCCTTGTGTGGAGTCGGGGCCGGAACCTGAGGATTCCTTTCCAGTGTTGCCATGGATCTTGGGGTGCTTCTGAGTCTCCCCAGGGGAGTCAGGCCTCGTCTCGTGTGGGGGCATGCACGTGCCCTTTCCTCCCGAGCTGCAGCAGTAGTGTCACGCTTCCTGTCACGTGGATCAAGGGATCTGTGGCTTTCCCTCGAGGCTGTCCCTCGAGGCTTTCCCACGAGGCTTTCCCACAGGGCTGTGCCAAGTGCCACCTTGGTGTGAGTCGATCCTCGGCGTGAAAGACGAGCCGGTGAAGGGAAAAAAGTTTCCTCTGGAATGGACTGAGACATCTGGGGCACTCTTGGAATGGTGGCACGACCCTGGAGTTCCTCTCGCCGTTCCTGTTGAGAGGGCCTCCTCTTGAGATGCGACGGGAACGCTGGGAAATCTTTCCCGACGAAGCAGGGAAAGGATCCCTCATCTCGAGCTACGAGGCGGAAACGGGGCTCGTCTGGATGTGGGCGGGACCCTCGTGATTCCTCTCGAGTGGAGACGGGTATGTCGGGGAACTTCTTGATTTGCAGCAAGGGTGTGAAGGACCCTTTCGAAGTTCCAGAGGAGAGGTGTGAACAGCCTCGAGACGCCTCAGCAGAAATGGGCCTCATCTCGCCTGGAGGGGAGAACCTCCTGGATTTTCTCGAGTTGCGGCAGGTCTTCTCGAGTTACGACGGGGACCTCAGGGACCCGCTCTGGTGGCCTCAGGAAAGGCCAGACCCCATGCGAGTTGCTAGGGGACCTCTCGGGATTCCTCTCCCGTCCATGCCGGGGCCTCAGTCCTTGTGTGGAGTCGGGGCAGGAACCTGAGGATTCCTCTCCAGTGTTGCCATGGATCTTGGGGTGCTTCTGAGTCTCCCCAGAGGAGTCAGGCCTCGTCTCGAATGGGGGCATGCACGTGCTCTTTCCTCCCGAGCTGCAGCAGTAGTGTCACGCTTCCTGTCACGTGGATCAAGGGATCTGTGGCTTTCCCTCGAGGCTGTCCCTTGAGGCTTTCCCACGAGGCTTTCCCACAGGGCTGTGCCACGTGCCACCTTGGTGTGAGTCGATCCTCGGCGTGAAAGACGAGCCGGTGAAGGGAAAAGAGGTTCCTCTGGAATGGACTGAGACATCTGGGGGACTCTTGGAATGGTGGCACGACCCTGGAGTTCCTCTCGCCGTTCCTGTTGAGAGGGCCTCCTCTTGAGATGCGACGGGAACGCCGGGAACTCTTTCCCGACGAAGCAGGGAAAGGATCCCTCATCTCGAGCTACGAGGTGGAAACGGGGCTCCTCTGGATGTGGGCGGGACCCTCGTGATTCCTCTCGAGTGGAGACGGGTATGTCGGGGAACTTCTTGATTTGCACCAAGGGTGTGAAGGACCCTTTCGAAGTTCCAGTGGTGAGGTGTGATCAGCCTCGAGACGCCTCAGCGGCACTGGGCCTCATCTCGCCTGGAGGGGAGAACCTCCTGGATTTTCTCGAGTTGCGGCAGGTCTTCTCGAGTTACGACGGGGACCTCAGGGACCCGCTCTGGTGGCCTCAGGAAAGGCCAGTCCCCATGCGAGTTGCTAGGGGACCTCTCGGGATTCCTCTCCCGTCCATGCCGGGGCCTCAGTCCTTGTGTGGAGTCGGGGCCGGAACGTGAGGATTCCTCTCCAGTGTTGCCATGGATCTTGGGGTGCTTCTGAGTCTCCCCAGGGGAGTCAGGCCTCGTCTCGAGTGGGGGCATGCAAGTGCGCTTTCCTCCCGAGCTGCAGCAGTAGTGTCACGCTTCCTGTCACGTGGATCAAGGGATCTGTGGCTTTCCCTCGAGGCTGTCCCTCGAGGCTTTCCCACGAGGCTTTCCCACAGGGCTGTGCCACGTGCCACCTTGGTGTGAGTCGATCCTCGGCGTGAAAGACGAGCCGGTGAAGGGAAAAGAGGTTCCTCTGGAATGGACTGAGACATCTGGGGGACTCTTGGAATGGTGGCACGACCCTGGAGTTCCTCTCGCCGTTCCTGTTGAGAGGGCCTCCTCTTGAGATGCGACGGGAACACCGGGAACTCTTTCCCGACGAAGCAGGGAAAGGATCCCTCATCTCGAGCTACGAGGCGGAAACGGGGCTCGTCTGGATGTGGGCGGGACCCTCGTGATTCCTCTCGAGTGGAGACGGGTATGTCGGGGAACTTCTTGATTTGCACCAAGGGTGTGAAGGACCCTTTCGAAGTTCCAGAGGTGAGGTGTGATCCGCCTCGAGACGCCTCAGCGGAAATGGGCCTCATCTCGCCTGGAGGGGAGAACCTCCTGGATTTTCTCGAGTTGCGGCAGGTCTTCTCGAGTTACGACGGGGACCTCAGGGACCCGCTCTGGTGGCCTCAGGAAAGGCCAGTCCCCATGCGAGTTGCTAGGGGACCTCTCGGGATTCCTCTCCCGTCCATGCCGGGGCCTCAGTCCTTGTGTGGAGTCGGGGCCGTAACCTGAGGATTCCTCTCCAGTGTTGCCATGGATCTTGGGGTGCTTCTGAGTCTCCCCAGGAGAGTCAGGCCTCGTCTCGAGTGGGGGCATGCACGTGCGCTTTCCTTCCGAGCTGCAGCAGTAGTGTCACGCTTCCGGTCACGTGAATCAAGGGATCTGTGGCTTTCCCTCGAGGCTGTCCCTCGAGGCTTTCCCACAGGGCTGTGCCACGTGCCACCTTGGTGTGAGTCGATCCTCGGCGTGAAAGACTAGCCGGTGAAGGGAAAAGAGGTTCCTCTGGAATGGACTGAGACATCTAGGGGACTCTTGGAATGGTGGCACGACCCTGGAGTTCCTCTCGCCGTTCCTGTTGAGAGGGCCTCCTCTTGAGATGCGACGGGAACGCCGGGAAATCTTTTCCGACGAAGCAGGGAAAGGATCCCTGATCTCGAGCTACGAGGCGGAAACGGGGCTCGTCTGGATGTGGGCGGGACCCTCGTGATTCCTCTCGAGTGGAGACGCGTATGTCGGGGAACTTCTTGATTTGCAGCAAGGGCGTGAAGGAGCCTTTCGAAGTTCCAGAGGTGAGGTGTGATCCGCCTCGAGACACCTCAGCGGAAATGGGCCTCATCTCGCCTGGAGGGGAGAACCTCCTGGATTTTCTCAAGTTGCGGCAGGTCTTCTCGAGTTACGACGGGGACCTCAGGGACCCGCTCTGGTGGCCTCAGGAAAGGCCAGTCCCCATGCGAGTTGCTAGGGGACCTCTCGGGATTCCTCTCCCGTCCATGCCGGGGCCTCAGTCCTTGTGTGGAGTTGGGGCCGGAACCTGAGGATTCCTCTCCAGTGTTGCCATGGATCTTGGGGTGCTTCTGAGTCTCCCCAGGAGAGTCAGGCCTCGTCTCGAGTGGGGGCATGCACGTGCGCTTTCCTCCCGAGCTGCAGCAGTAGTGTCACGCTTCCTGTCACGTGGATCAAGGGATCTGTGGCTTTCCCTCGAGGCTGTCCCTTGAGGCTTTCCCACGAGGCTTTCCCACAGGGCTGTGCCACGTGCCACCTTGGTGTGAGTCGATCCTCGGCGTGAAAGACGAGCTGGTGAAGGGAAAAGAGGTTCCTCTGGAATGGACTGAGACATCTGGGGGACTCTTGGAATGGTGGCACGACCCTGGAGTTCCTCTCGCCGTTCCTGTTGAGAGGGCCTCCTCTTGAGATGCGACGGGAACCCCGGGAACTCTTTCCCGACCAAGCAGGGAAAGGATCCCTCATCTCGAGCTACGAGGCGGAAACGGGGCTCCTCTGGATGTGGGCGGGACCCTCGTGATTCCTCTCGAGTGGAGACGGGTATGTCGGGGAACTTCTTGATTTGCACCAAGGGTGTGAAGGACCCTTTCGAAGTTCCAGTGGTGAGGTGTGATCAGCCTCGAGACGCCTCAGCGGCACTGGGCCTCATCTCGCCTGGAGGGGAGAACCTCCTGGATTTTCTCGAGTTGCGGCAGGTCTTCTCGAGTTACGACGGGGACCTCAGGGACCCGCTCTGGTGGCCTCAGGAAAGGCCAGTCCCCATGCGAGTTGCTAGGGGACCTCTCGGGATTCCTCTCCCGTCCATGCCGGGGCCTCAGTCCTTGTGTGGAGTCGGGCCCGGAACGTGAGTATTCCTCTGCAGTGTTGCCATGGATCTTGGGGTGCTTCTGAGTCTCCCCAGGGGAGTCAGGCCTCGTCTCGAGTGGGGGCATGCACGTGCGCTTTCCTCCCGAGCTGCAGCAGTAGTGTCACGCTTCCTGTCACGTGGATCAAGGGATCTGTGGCTTTCCCTGGAGGCTGTCACTCGAGGCTTTCCCACGAGGCTTTCCCACAGGGCTGTGCCACGTGCCACCTTGGTGTGATTCGATCCTCGGCGTGAAAGACGAGCCAGTGAAGGGAAAAGAGGTTCCTCTGGAATGGACTGAGACATCTGGGGAACTCTTGGAATGGTGGCACGACCCTGGAGTTCCTCTCGCCGTTCCTGTTGAGAGGGCCTCCTCTTGAGATGCGACGGGAACACCGGGAACTCTTTCCCGACGAAGCAGGGAAAGGATCCCTCATCTCGAGCTACGAGGCGGAAACGGGGCTCCTCTGGATGTGGGCGGGACCCTCGTGATTCCTCTCGAGTGGAGACGGGTATGTCGGGGAACTTCTTGATTTGCACCAAGGGTGTGAAGGACCCTTTCGAAGTTCCAGAGGTGAGGTGTGATCAGCCTCGAGACGCCTCAGCGGAAATGGGCCTCATCTCGCCTGGAGGGGAGAAACTCCTGGATTTTCTCGAGTTGCGGCAGGTCTTCTCGAGTTACGACGGGGACCTCAGGGACCCGCTCTGGTGGCCTCAGGAAAGGCCAGTCCCCATGCGAGTTGCTAGGGGACCTCTAGGGATTCCTCTCCCGTCCAGGCCGGGGCCTCAGTCCTTGTGTGGAGTCGGGGCCGTAACCTGAGGATTCCTCTCCAGTGTTGCCATGGATCTTGTGGTGCTTCTGAGTCTCCCCAGGGAAGTCAGGCCTCGTCTCGAGTGGGGGCATGCACGTGCGCTTTCCTCCCGAGCTGCAGCAGTAGTGTCACGCTTCCTGTCACGTGGATCAAGGGATCTGTGGCTTTCCCTCGAGGCTGTCCCTCGAGGCTTTCCCACGAGGCTTTCCCACAGGGCTGTTCCACGTGCCACCTTGGTGTGAGTCGATCCTCGGCGTGAAAGACGAGCCGGTGAAGGGAAAAGCGGTTCCTCTGGAATGGACTGAGACATCTAGGGGACTCTTGGAATGGTGGCACGACCCTGGAGTTCCTCTCGCCGTTCCTGTTGAGAGGGCCTCCTCTTGAGATGCGACGGGAACGCCGGGAAATCTTTCCCGACGAAGCAGGGAAAGGATCCCTGATCTCGAGCTACGAGGCGGAAACGGGGCTCGTCTGGATGTGGGCGGGACCCTCGTGATTCCCCTCGAGTGGAGACGGGTATGTCGGGGAACTTCTTGATTTGCAGCAAGGGTGTGAAGGACCCTTTCGAAGTTCCAGAGGGGAGGTGTGATCAGCCTCGATACGCCTCAGTGGCACTGGGCCTCATCTCGCCTGGAGGGGAGAACCTCCTGGATTTTCTCGAGTTGCGGCAGGTCTTCTCGAGTTACGACGGGGACCTCAGGGACCCGCTCTGGTGGCCTCAGGAAAGGCCAGTCCCCATGCGACTTGCTAGGGGACCTCTCGGGATTCCTCTCCCGTCCATGCCGGGGCCTCAGTCCTTGTGTGGAGTCGGGGCCGTAACCTGAGGATTCCTCTCCAGTGTTGCCATGGATCTTGGGGTGCTTCTGAGTCTCCCCAGGAGAGTCAGGCCTCGTCTCGAGTGGGGGCATGCACGTGCGCTTTCCTCCCGAGCTGCAGCAGTAGTGTCACGCTTCCGGTCACGTGAATCAAGGGATCTGTGGCTTTCCCTCGAGGCTGTCCCTCGAGGCTTTCCCACAGGGCTGTGCCACGTGCCACCTTGGTGTGAGTCGATCCTCGGCGTGAAAGACTAGCCGGTGAAGGGAAAAGAGGTTCCTCTGGAATGGACTGAGACATCTAGGGGACTCTTGGAATGGTGGCACGACCCTGGAGTTCCTCTCGCCGTTCCTGTTGAGAGGGCCTCCTCTTGAGATGCGACGGGAACGCCGGGAAATCTTTTCCGACGAAGCAGGGAAAGGATCCCTGATCTCGAGCTACGAGGCGGAAACGGGGCTCGTCTGGATGTGGGCGGGACCCTCGTGATTCCTCTCGAGTGGAGACGCGTATGTCGGGGAACTTCTTGATTTGCAGCAAGGGCGTGAAGGAGCCTTTCGAAGTTCCAGAGGTGAGGTGTGATCCGCCTCGAGACACCTCAGCGGAAATGGGCCTCATCTCGCCTGGAGGGGAGAACCTCCTGGATTTTCTCGAGTTGCGGCAGGTCTTCTCGAGTTACGACGGGGACCTCAGGGACCCGCTCTGGTGGCCTCAGGAAAGGCCAGTGCCCATGCGAGTTGCTAGGGGACCTCTCGGGATTCCTCTCCCGTCCATGCCGGGGCCTCAGTCCTTGTGTGGAGTTGGGGCCGGAACCTGAGGATTCCTCTCCAGTGTTGCCATGGATCTTGGGGTGCTTCTGAGTCTCCCCAGGAGAGTCAGGCCTCGTCTCGAGTGGGGGCATGCACGTGCGCTTTCCTCCCGAGCTGCAGCAGTAGTGTCACGCTTCCTGTCACGTGGATCAAGGGATCTGTGGCTTTCCCTCGAGGCTGTCCCTTGAGGCTTTCCCACGAGGCTTTCCCACAGGGCTGTGCCACGTGCCACCTTGGTGTGAGTCGATCCTCGGCGTGAAAGACGAGCTGGTGAAGGGAAAAGAGGTTCCTCTGGAATGGACTGAGACATCTGGGGGACTCTTGGAATGGTGGCACGACCCTGGAGTTCCTCTCGCCGTTCCTGTTGAGAGGGCCTCCTCTTGAGATGCGACGGGAACCCCGGGAACTCTTTCCCGACCAAGCAGGGAAAGGATCCCTCATCTCGAGCTACGAGGCGGAAACGGGGCTCCTCTGGATGTGGGCGGGACCCTCGTGATTCCTCTCGAGTGGAGACGGGTATGTCGGGGAACTTCTTGATTTGCACCAAGGGTGTGAAGGACCCTTTCGAAGTTCCAGTGGTGAGGTGTGATCAGCCTCGAGACGCCTCAGCGGCACTGGGCCTCATCTCGCCTGGAGGGGAGAACCTCCTGGATTTTCTCGAGTTGCGGCAGGTCTTCTCGAGTTACGACGGGGACCTCAGGGACCCGCTCTGGTGGCCTCAGGAAAGGCCAGTCCCCATGCGAGTTGCTAGGGGACCTCTCGGGATTCCTCTCCCGTCCATGCCGGGGCCTCAGTCCTTGTGTGGAGTCGGGCCCGGAACGTGAGGATTCCTCTGCAGTGTTGCCATGGATCTTGGGGTGCTTCTGAGTCTCCCCAGGGGAGTCAGGCCTCGTCTCGAGTGGGGGCATGCACGTGCGCTTTCCTCCCGAGCTGCAGCAGTAGTGTCACGCTTCCTGTCACGTGGATCAAGGGATCTGTGGCTTTCCCTGGAGGCTGTCACTCGAGGCTTTCCCACGAGGCTTTCCCACAGGGCTGTGCCACGTGCCACCTTGGTGTGATTCGATCCTCGGCGTGAAAGACGAGCCGGTGAAGGGAAAAGAGGTTCCTCTGGAATGGACTGAGACATCTGGGGAACTCTTGGAATGGTGGCACGACCCTGGAGTTCCTCTCGCCGTTCCTGTTGAGAGGGCCTCCTCTTGAGATGCGACGGGAACACCGGGAACTCTTTCCCGACGAAGCAGGGAAAGGATCCCTCATCTCGAGCTACGAGGCGGAAACGGGGCTCCTCTGGATGTGGGCGGGACCCTCGTGATTCCTCTCGAGTGGAGACGGGTATGTCGGGGAACTTCTTGATTTGCACCAAGGGTGTGAAGGACCCTTTCGAAGTTCCAGTGGTGAGGTGTGATCAGCCTCGAGACGCCTCAGCGGAAATGGGCCTCATCTCGCCTGGAGGGGAGAAACTCCTGGATTTTCTCGAGTTGCGGCAGGTCTTCTCGAGTTACGACGGGGACCTCAGGGACCCGCTCTGGTGGCCTCAGGAAAGGCCAGTCCCCATGCGAGTTGCTAGGGGACCTCTAGGGATTCCTCTCCCGTCCAGGCCGGGGCCTCAGTCCTTGTGTGGAGTCGGGGCCGTAACCTGAGGATTCCTCTCCAGTGTTGCCATGGATCTTGTGGTGCTTCTGAGTCTCCCCAGGGAAGTCAGGCCTCGTCTCGAGTGGGGGCATGCACGTGCGCTTTCCTCCCGAGCTGCAGCAGTAGTGTCACGCTTCCTGTCACGTGGATCAAGGGATCTGTGGCTTTCCCTCGAGGCTGTCCCTCGAGGCTTTCCCACGAGGCTTTCCCACAGGGCTGTTCCACGTGCCACCTTGGTGTGAGTCGATCCTCGGCGTGAAAGACGAGCCGGTGAAGGGAAAAGCGGTTCCTCTGGAATGGACTGAGACATCTAGGGGACTCTTGGAATGGTGGCACGACCCTGGAGTTCCTCTCGCCGTTCCTGTTGAGAGGGCCTCCTCTTGAGATGCGACGGGAACGCCGGGAAATCTTTCCCGACGAAGCAGGGAAAGGATCCCTGATCTCGAGCTACGAGGCGGAAACGGGGCTCGTCTGGATGTGGGCGGGACCCTCGTGATTCCCCTCGAGTGGAGACGGGTATGTCGGGGAACTTCTTGATTTGCAGCAAGGGTGTGAAGGACCCTTTCGAAGTTCCAGAGGGGAGGTGTGATCAGCCTCGATACGCCTCAGTGGCACTGGGCCTCATCTCGCCTGGAGGGGAGAACCTCCTGGATTTTCTCGAGTTGCGGCAGGTCTTCTCGAGTTACGACGGGGACCTCAGGGACCCGCTCTGGTGGCCTCAGGAAAGGCCAGTCCCCATGCGACTTGCTAGGGGACCTCTCGGGATTCCTCTCCCGTCCATGCCGGGGCCTCAGTCCTTGTGTGGAGTCGGGGCCGGAACCTGAGGATTCCTCTCCAGTGTTGCCATGGATCTTGGGGTGCTTCTGAGTCTCCCCAGGGGAGTCAGACCTCGTCTCGAATGGGGGCATGCACGTGCGCTTTCCTCCCGAGCTGCAGCAGTAGTGTCACGCTTCCTGTCACGTGGATCAAGGGATCTGTGGCTTTCCCTCGAGGCTGTCCCTCGAGGCTTTCCCACAGGGCTGTGCCACGTGCCACCTTGGTGTGAGTCGATCCTCGGCGTGAAAGACGAGCCGGTGAAGGGAAAAGAGGTTCCTCTGGAATGGACTGAGACATCTGGGGGACTCTTGGAATGGTGGCACGACCCTGGAGTTCCTCTCGCCGTTCCTGTTGAGAGGGCCTCCTCTTGAGATGCGACGGGAACGCCGGGAACTCTTTCCCGACGAAGCAGGGAAAGGATCCCTCATCTCGAGCTACGACGCGGAAACGGGGCTCCTCTGGATGTGGGCAGGACCCTCGTGATTCCTCTCGAGTGGAGACGGGTATGTCGGGGAACTTCTTGATTTGCACCGAGGGTGTGAAGGACCCTTTCGAAGTTCCAGAGGTGAGGTGTGATCAGCCTCGAGACGCCTCAGCGGAAATGGGCCTCATCTCGCCTGGAGGGGAGAACCTCCTGGATTTTCTCGAGTTGCGGCAGGTCTTCTCGAGTTACGACGGGGACCTCAGGGACCCGCTCTGGTGGCCTCTGGAAAGGCCAGTCCCCATGCGAGTTGCTAGGGGACCTCTCGGGATTCCTCTCCCGTCCATGCCGGGGCCTCAGTCCTTGTTTGGAGTCGGGGCCGGAACCTGAGGATTCCTCTCCAGTGTTGCCATGGATCTTGGGGTGCTTCTGAGTCTCCCCAGGGGAGTCAGGCCTCGTCTCGAATGGGGGCATGCACGTGCGCTTTCCTCCCGAGCTGCAGCAGTAGTGTCACGCTTCCTGTCACGTGGATCAAGGGATCTGTGGCTTTCCCTCGAGGCTGTCCCTCGAGGCTTTCCCACGAGGCTTTCCCACAGGGCTGTGCCACGTGCCACCTTGGTGTGATTCGATCCTCGGCGTGAAAGACGAGCCGGTGAAGGGAAAAGAGGTTCCTCTGGAATGGACTGAGACATCTGGGGAACTCTTGGAATGGTGGCACGACCCTGGAGTTCCTCTCGCCGTTCCTGTTGAGAGGGCCTCCTCTTGAGATGCGACGGGAACACCGGGAACTCTTTCCCGACGAAGCAGGGAAAGGATCCCTCATCTCGAGCTACGAGGCGGAAACGGGGCTCCTCTGGATGTGGGCGGGACCCTCGTGATTCCTCTCGAGTGGAGACGGGTATGTCGGGGAACTTCTTGATTTGCACCAAGGGTGTGAAGGACCCTTTCGAAGTTCCAGAGGTGAGGTGTGATCAGCCTCGAGACGCCTCAGCGGAAATGGGCCTCATCTCGCCTGGAGGGGAGAACCTCCTGGATTTTCTCGAGTTGCGGCAGGTCTTCTCGAGTTACGACGGGGACCTCAGGGACCCGCTCTGGTGGCCTCAGGAAAGGCCAGTCCCCATGCGAGTTGCTAGGGGACCTCTAGGGATTCCTCTCCCGTCCAGGCCGGGGCCTCAGTCCTTGTGTGGAGTCGGGGCCGTAACCTGAGGATTCCTCTCCAGTGTTGCCATGGATCTTGGGGTGCTTCTGAGTCTCCCCAGGGAAGTCAGGCCTCGTCTCGAGTGGGGGCATGCACGTGCGCTTTCCTCCCGAGCTGCAGCAGTAGTGTCACGCTTCCTGTCACGTGGATCAAGGGATCTGTGGCTTTCCCTCGAGGCTGTCCCTCGAGGCTTTCCCACGAGGCTTTCCCACAGGGCTGTTCCACGTGCCACCTTGGTGTGAGTCGATCCTCGGCGTGAAAGACGAGCCGGTGAAGGGAAAAGCGGTTCCTCTGGAATGGACTGAGACATCTAGGGGACTCTTGGAATGGTGGCACGACCCTGGAGTTCCTCTCGCCGTTCCTGTTGAGAGGGCCTCCTCTTGAGATGCGACGGGAACGCCGGGAAATCTTTCCCGACGAAGCAGGGAAAGGATCCCTGATCTCGAGCTACGAGGCGGAAACGGGGCTCGTCTGGATGTGGGCGGGACCCTCGTGATTCCTCTCGAGTGGAGACGGGTATGTCGGGGAACTTCTTGATTTGCAGCAAGGGTGTGAAGTACCCTTTCGAAGTTCCAGAGGGGAGGTGTGATCAGCCTCGATACGCCTCAGTGGCACTGGGCCTCATCTCGCCTGGAGGGGAGAACCTCCTGGATTTTCTCGAGTTGCGGCAGGTCTTCTCGAGTTACGACGGGGACCTCAGGGACCCGCTCTGGTGGCCTCAGGAAAGGCCAGTCCCCATGCGAGTTGCTAGGGGACCTCTCGGGATTCCTCTCCCGTCCATGCCGGGGCCTCAGTCCTTGTGTGGAGTCGGGGCCGGAACCTGAGGATTCCTCTCCAGTGTTGCCATGGATCTTGGGGTGCTTCTGAGTCTCCCCAGGGGAGTCAGACCTCGTCTCGAATGGGGGCATGCACGTGCGCTTTCCTCCCGAGCTGCAGCAGTAGTGTCACGCTTCCTGTCACGTGGATCAAGGGATCTGTGGCTTTCCCTCGAGGCTGTCCCTCGAGGCTTTCCCACAGGGCTGTGCCACGTGCCACCTTGGTGTGAGTCGATCCTCGGCGTGAAAGACGAGCCGGTGAAGGGAAAAGAGGTTCCTCTGGAATGGACTGAGACATCTGGGGGACTCTTGGAATGGTGGCACGACCCTGGAGTTCCTCTCGCCGTTCCTGTTGAGAGGGCCTCCTCTTGAGATGCGACGGGAACGCCGGGAACTCTTTCCCGACGAAGCAGGGAAAGGATCCCTCATCTCGAGCTACGACGCGGAAACGGGGCTCCTCTGGATGTGGGCAGGACCCTCGTGATTCCTCTCGAGTGGAGACGGGTATGTCGGGGAACTTCTTGATTTGCACCAAGGGTGTGAAGGACCCTTTCGAAGTTCCAGAGGTGAGGTGTGATCAGCCTCGAGACGCCTCAGCGGAAATGGGCCTCATCTCGCCTGGAGGGGAGAACCTCCTGGATTTTCTCGAGTTGCGGCAGGTCTTCTCGAGTTACGACGGGGACCTCAGGGACCCGCTCTGGTGGCCTCTGGAAAGGCCAGTCCCCATGCGAGTTGCTAGGGGACCTCTCGGGATTCCTCTCCCGTCCATGCCGGGGCCTCAGTCCTTGTGTGGAGTCGGGGCCGGAACCTGAGGATTCCTCTCCAGTGTTGCCATGGATCTTGGGGTGCTTCTGAGTCTCCCCAGGGGAGTCAGGCCTCGTCTCGAGTGGGGGCATGCACGTGCGCTTTCCTCCCGAGCTGCAGCAGTAGTGTCACGCTTCCTGTCACGTGGATCAAGGGATCTGTGGCTTTCCCTCGAGGCTGTCCCTCGAGGCTTTCCCACGAGGCTTTCCCACAGGGCTGTGCCACGTGCCACCTTGGTGTGAGTCGATCCTCGGCGTGAAAGACGAGCCAGTGAAGGGAAAAGAGGTTCCTCTGGAATGGACTGAGACATCTGGGGGACTCTTGGAATGGTGGCACGACCCTGGAGTTCCTCTCGCCGTTCCTGTTGAGAGGGCCTCCTCTTGAGATGCGGCGGGAACGCCGGGAACTCTTTCCCGACGAAGCAGGGAAAGGATCCCTCATCTCGAGCTACGAGGCGGAAACGGGGCTCCTCTGGATGTGGGCGGGACCCTCGTGATTCCTCTCGAGTGGAGACGGGTATGTCGGGGAACTTCTTGATTTGCAGCAAGGGTGTGAAGGACCCTTTCGAAGTTCCAGAGGGGAGGTATAATCAGCCTGGAGACGCCTCAGCGGAAATGGGCCTCATCTCGCCTGGAGGGGAGAACCTCCTGGATTTTCTCGAGTTGCGGCAGGTCTTCTCGAGTTACGACGGGGACCTCAGGGACCCGCTCTGGTGGCCTCAGGAAAGGCCAGTCCCCATGCGAGTTGCTAGGGGACCTCTCGGGATTCCTCTCCCGTCCATGCCGGGGCCTCAGTCCTTGTGTGGAGTCGGGGCCGGAACCTGAGGATTCCTCTCCAGTGTTGCCATGGATCTTGGGGTGCTTCTGAGTCTCCCCAGGGGAGTCAGACCTCGTCTCGAATGGGGGCATGCACGTGCGCTTTCCTCCCGAGCTGCAGCAGTAGTGTCACGCTTCCGGTCACGTGGATCAAGGGATCTGTGGCTTTCCCTCGAGGCTGTCCCTCGAGGCTTTCCCACAGGGCTGTGCCACGTGCCACCTTGGTGTGAGTCGATCCTCGGCGTGAAAGACGAGCCGGTGAAGGGAAAAGAGGTTCCTCTGGAATGGACTGAGACATCTGGGGGACTCTTGGAATGGTGGCACGACCCTGGAGTTCCTCTCGCCGTTCCTGTTGAGAGGGCCTCCTCTTGAGATGCGACGGGAACGCCGGGAACTCTTTCCCGACGAAGCAGGGAAAGGATCCCTCATCTCGAGCTACGACGCGGAAACGGGGCTCCTCTGGATGTGGGCAGGACCCTCGTGATTCCTCTCGAGTGGAGACGGGTATGTCGGGGAACTTCTTGATTTGCACCAAGGGTGTGAAGGACCCTTTCGAAGTTCCAGAGGTGAGGTGTGATCAGCCTCGAGACGCCTCAGCGGAAATGGGCCTCATCTCGCCTGGAGGGGAGAACCTCCTGGATTTTCTCGAGTTGCGGCAGGTCTTCTCGAGTTACGACGGGGACCTCAGGGACCCGCTCTGGTGGCCTCTGGAAAGGCCAGTCCCCATGCGAGTTGCTAGGGGACCTCTCGGGATTCCTCTCCCGTCCATGCCGGGGCCTCAGTCCTTGTGTGGAGTCGGGGCCGGAACCTGAGGATTCCTCTCCAGTGTTGCCATGGATCTTGGGGTGCTTCTGAGTCTCCCCAGGGGAGTCAGGCCTCGTCTCGAGTGGGGGCATGCACGTGCGCTTTCCTCCCGAGCTGCAGCAGTAGTGTCACGCTTCCTGTCACGTGGATCAAGGGATCTGTGGCTTTCCCTCGAGGCTGTCCCTCGAGGCTTTCCCACGAGGCTTTCCCACAGGGCTGTGCCACGTGCCACCTTGGTGTGAGTCGATCCTCGGCGTGAAAGACGAGCCGGTGAAGGGAAAAGAGGTTCCTCTGGAATGGACTGAGACATCTGGGGGACTCTTGGAATGGTGGCACGACCCTGGAGTTCCTCTCGCCGTTCCTGTTGAGAGGGCCTCCTCTTGAGATGCGGCGGGAACGCCGGGAACTCTTTCCCGACGAAGCAGGGAAAGGATCCCTCATCTCGAGCTACGAGGCGGAAACGGGGCTCCTCTGGATGTGGGCGGGACCCTCGTGATTCCTCTCGAGTGGAGACGGGTATGTCGGGGAACTTCTTGATTTGCAGCAAGGGTGTGAAGGACCCTTTCGAAGTTCCAGAGGGGAGGTATGATCAGCCTGGAGACGCCTCAGCGGAAATGGGCCTCATCTCGCCTGGAGGGGAGAACCTCCTGGATTTTCTCGAGTTGCGACAGGTCTTCTCGAGGTACGACGGGGACCTCAGGGACCCGCTCTGGTGGCCTCAGGAAAGGCCAGTCCCCATGCGAATTGCTAGGGGACCTCTCGGGATTCCTCTCCCGTCCATGCCGTGGCCTCAGTCCTTGTGTGGAGTCGGGGCCGGAACCTGAGGATTCCTCTCCAGTGTTGCCATGGATCTTGGGGTGCTTCTGAGTCTCCCCAGGGGAGTCAGGCCTCGTCTCGAGTGGGGGCATGCACGTGCGCTTTCCTCCCGAGCTGCAGCAGTAGTGTCACGCTTCCTGTCACGTGGATCAAGGGATCTGTGGCTTTCCCTCGAGGCTGTCCCTCGAGGCTTTCCCACGAGGCTTTCCCACAGGGCTGTGCCACGTGCCACTTTGGTGTGAGTCGATCCTCAGCGTGAAAGACGAGCCGGTGAAGGGAAAAGAGGTTCCTCTGGAATGGACTGAGACATCTGGGGGACTCTTGGAATGGTGGCACGACCCTGGAGTTCCTCTCGCCATTCCTGTTGAGAGGGCCTCCTCTTGAGATGCGACGGGAACGCCGGGAACTCTTTCCCGACGAAGCAGGGAAAGGATCCCTCATCTCGAGCTACGAGGCGGAAACGGGGCTCGTCTGGATGTGGGCGGGACCCTCGTGATTCCTCTCGAGTGGAGACGGGTATGTCGGGGAACTTCTTGATTTGCAGCAAGGGTGTGAAGGACCCTTGCGAAGTTCCAGAGGTGAGGTGTGATCAGCCTCGAGACGCCTCAGCGGAAATGGGCCTCATCTCGCCTGGAGGGGAGAACCTCCTGGATTTTCTCGAGTTGCGGCAGGTCTTCTCGAGTTACGACGGGGACCTCAGGGACCCGCTCTGGTGGCCTCAGGAAAGGCCAGTCCCCATGCGAGTTGCTAGGGGACCTCTCGGGATTCCTCTCCCGTCCATGCCGGGGCCTCAGTCCTTGTGTGGAGTCGGGGCCGGAACCTGAGGATTCCTCTCCAGTGTTGCCATGGATCTTGGGGTGCTTCTGAGTCTCCCCAGGGGAGTCAGGCCTCGTCTCGAGTGGGGGCATGCACGTGCGCTTTCCTCCCGAGCTGCAGCAGTAGTGTCACGCTTCCTGTCACGTGGATCAAGGGATCTGTGGCTTTCCCTCGAGGCTGTCCCTCGAGGCTTTCCCACGAGGCTTTCCCACAGGGCTGTGCCACGTGCCACCTTGGTGTGAGTCGATCCTCGGCGTGAAAGACGAGCCGGTGAAGGGAAAAGAGGTTCCTCTGGAATGGACTGAGACATCTGGGGGACTCTAGGAATGGTGGCACGACCCAGGAGTTCCTCTCGCCGTTCCTGTTGAGAGGGCCTCCTCTTGAGATGCGACGGGAACGCCGGGAACACTTTCCCGACGAAGCAGGGAAAGGATCCCTCATCTCGAGCTACGAGGCGGAAACGGGGCTCCTCTGGATGTGGGCGGGACCCTCGTGATGCCTCTCGAGTGGAGACGGGTATGTCGGGGAACTTCTTGATTTGCACCAAGGGTGTGAAGGACCCTTTCGAAGTTCCAGAGGTGAGGTGTGATCAGCCTCGAGACGCCTCAGCGGAAATGGGCCTCATCTCGCCTGGAGGGGAGAACCTCCTGGATTTTCTCGAGTTGCGGCAGGTCTTCTCGAGTTACGACGGGGACCTCAGGGACCCGCTCTGGTGGCCTCAGGAAAGGCCAGTCACCATGCGAGTTGCTAGGGGACCTCTCGGGATTCCTCTCCCATCCAGGCCGGGGCCTCAGTCCTTGTGTTGAGTCGGGGCCGGAACGTGAGGATTCCTCTCCAGTGTTGCCATGGATCTTGGGGTGCTTCTGAGTC
Source organism: Budorcas taxicolor (assembly GCF_023091745.1). Lineage (NCBI taxonomy): Eukaryota > Metazoa > Chordata > Mammalia > Artiodactyla > Bovidae > Budorcas > Budorcas taxicolor. Next base: position 2,276,530 of record NW_026292711.1, read on the forward strand.
TCCCCAGGGAAGTCAGGCCTCGTCTCGAGTGGGGGCATGCACGTGCGCTTTCCTCCCGAGCTGCAGCAGTAGTATCACGCTTCCTGTCACGTGGATCAAGTGATCTGTGGCTTTCCCTCGAGGCTGTCCCTCGAGGCTTTCCCACGAGGCTTTCCCACAGGGCTGTGCCAAGTGCCACCTTGGTGTGAGTCGATCCTCGGCGTGAAAGACGAGCCGGTGAAGGGAAAAGAGGTTCCTCTGGAATGGACTGAGGCATCTGGGGGACTCTTGGAATGGTGGCACGACCCTGGAGTTCCTCTCGCCGTTCCTGTTGAGAGGGCCTCCTCTTGAGATGCGGCGGGAACGCCGGGAACTCTTTCCCGACGAAGCAGGGAAAGGATCCCTCATCTCGAGCTACGAGGCGGAAACGGGGCTCCTCTGGATGTGGGCGGGACCCTCGTGATTCCTCTCGAGTGGAGACGGGTATGTCGGGGAACTTCTTGATTTGCAGCAAGGGTGTGAAGGACCCTTTCGAAGTTCCAGAGGGGAGGTATGATCAGCCTGGAGACGCCTCAGCGGAAATGGGCCTCATCTCGCCTGGAGGGGAGAACCTCCTGGATTTTCTCGAGTTGCGACAGGTCTTCTCGAGGTACGACGGGGACCTCAGGGACCCGCTCTGGTGGCCTCAGGAAAGGCCAGTCCCCATGCGAATTGCTAGGGGACCTCTCGGGATTCCTCTCCCGTCCATGCCGTGGCCTCAGTCCTTGTGTGGAGTCGGGGCCGGAACCTGAGGATTCCTCTCCAGTGTTGCCATGGATCTTGGGGTGCTTCTGAGTCTCCCCAGGGGAGTCAGGCCTCGTCTCGAGTGGGGTCATGCACGTGCGCTTTCCTCCCGAGCTGCAGCAGTAGTGTCACGCTTCCTGTCACGTGGATCAAGGGATCTGTGGCTTTCCCTCGAGGCTGTCCCTCGAGGCTTTCCCACGAGGCTTTCCCACAGGGCTGTGCCACGTGCCACTTTGGTGTGAGTCGATCCTCAGCGTGAAAGACGAGCCGGTGAAGGGAAAAGAGGTTCCTCTGGAATCGACTGAGACATCTGGGGGACTCTTGGAATGGTGGCACGACCCTGGAGTTCCTCTCGCCATTCCTGTTGAGAGGGCCTCCTCTTGAGATGCGACGGGAACGCCGGGAACTCTTTCCCGACGAAGCAGGGACAGGATCCCTCATCTCGAGCTACGAGGCGGAAACGGGGCTCCTCTGGATGTGGGCGGGACCCTCGTGATTCCTCTCGAGTGGAGACGGGTATGTCGGGGAACTTCTTGATTTGCAGCAAGGGTGTGAAGGAGCCTTTCGAAGTTCCAGAGGTGAGGTGTGATCCGCCTCGAGACACCTCAGCGGAAATGGGCCTCATCTCGCCTGGAGGGGAGAACCTCCTGGATTTTCTCGAGTTGCGGCAGGTCTTCTCGAGTTACGACGGGGACCTCAGGGACCCGCTCTGGTGGCCTCAGGAAAGGCCAGTCCCCATGCGAGTTGCTAGGGGACCTCTCGGGATTCCTCTCCCGTCCATGCCGGGGCCTCAGTCCTTGTGTGGAGTTGGGGCCGGAACCTGAGGATTCCTCTCCAGTGTTGCCATGGATCTTGGGGTGCTTCTGAGTCTCCCCAGGAGAGTCAGGCCTCGTCTCGAGTGGGGGCATGCACGTGCGCTTTCCTCCCGAGCTGCAGCAGTAGTGTCACGCTTCCTGTCACGTGGATCAAGGGATCTGTGGCTTTCCCTCGAGGCTGTCCCTTGAGGCTTTCCCACGAGGCTTTCCCACAGGGCTGTGCCACGTGCCACCTTGGTGTGAGTCGATCCTCGGCGTGAAAGACGAGCCGGTGAAGGGAAAAGAGGTTCCTCTGGAATGGACTGAGACATCTGGGGGACTCTTGGAATGGTGGCACGACCCTGGAGTTCCTCTCGCCGTTCCTGTTGAGAGGGCCTCCTCTTGAGATGCGACGGGAACGCCGGGAACTCTTTCCCGACCAAGCAGGGAAAGGATCCCTCATCTCGAGCTACGAGGCGGAAACGGGGCTCCTCTGGATGTGGGCGGGACCCTCGTGATTCCTCTCGAGTGGAGACGGGTATGTCGGGGAACTTCTTGATTTGCACCAAGGGTGTGAAGGACCCTTTCGAAGTTCCAGTGGTGAGGTGTGATCAGCCTCGAGACGCCTCAGCGGCACTGGGCCTCATCTCGCCTGGAGGGGAGAACCTCCTGGATTTTCTCGAGTTGCGGCAGGTCTTCTCGAGTTACGACGATTACCTCAGGGACACGCTCTGGTGGCCTCAGGAAAGGCCAGTCCCCATGCGAGTTGCTAGGGGACCTCTCGGGATTCCTCTCCCGTCCATGCCGGGGCCTCAGTCCTTGTGTGGAGTCGGGGCCGGAACGTGAGGATTCCTCTCCAGTGTTGCCATGGATCTTGGGGTGCATCTGAGTCTCCCCAGGGGAGTCAGGCCTCGTCTCGAGTGGGGGCATGCACGTGCGCTTTCCTCCCGAGCTGCAGCAGTAGTGTCACGCTTCCTGTCACGTGGATCAAGGGATCTGTGGCTTTCCCTCGAGGCTGTCCCTCGAGGCTTTCCCACGAGGCTTTCCCACAGGGCTGTGCCACGTGCCACCTTGGTGTGAGTCGATCCTCGGCGTGAAAGACGAGCCGGTGAAAGGAAAAGAGGTTCCTCTGGAATGGACTGAGACATCTGGGGAACTCTTGGAATGGTGGCACGACCCTGGAGTTCCTCTCGCCGTTCCTGTTGAGAGGGCCTCCTCTTGAGATGCGACGGGAACACCGGGAACTCTTTCCCGACGAAGCAGGGAAAGGATCCCTCATCTCGAGCTACGAGGCGGAAACGGGGCTCCTCTGGATGTGGGCGGGACCCTCGTGATTCCTCTCGAGTGGAGACGGGTATGTCGGGGAACTTCTTGATTTGCACCAAGGGTGTGAAGGACCCTTTCGAAGTTCCAGAGGTGAGGTGTGATCAGCCTCGAGACGCCTCAGCGGAAATGGGCCTCATCTCGCCTGGAGGGGAGAACCTCCTGGATTTTCTCGAGTTGCGGCAGGTCTTCTCGAGTTACGACGGGGACCTCAGGGACCCGCTCTGGTGGCCTCAGGAAAGGCCAGTCCCCATGCGAGTTGCTAGGGGACCTCTAGGGATTCCTCTCCCGTCCATGCCGGGGCCTCAGTCCTTGTGTGGAGTCGGGGCCGTAACCTGAGGATTCCTCTCCAGTGTTGCCATGGATCTTGGGGTGCTCCTGAGTCTCCCCAGGGGAGTCAGGCCTCGTCTCGAGTGGGGGAATGCACGTGCGCTTTCCTCCCGAGCTGCAGCAGTAGTGTCACGCTTCCTGTCACGTGGATCAAGGGATCTGTGGCTTTCCCTCGAGGCTGTCCCTCGAGGCTTTCCCACGAGGCTTTCCCACAGGGCTGTTCCACGTGCCACCTTGGTGTGAGTCGATCCTCGGCGTGAAAGACGAGCCGGTGAAGGGAAAAGCGGTTCCTCTGGAATGGACTGAGACATCTAGAGGACTCTTGGAATGGAGGCACGACCCTGGAGTTCCTCTCGCCGTTCCTGTTGAGAGGGCCTCCTCTTGAGATGCGACGGGAACGCCGGGAAATCTTTCCCGACGAAGCAGGGAAAGGATCCCTGATCTCGAGCTACGAGGCGGAAACGGGGCTCGTCTGGATGTGGGCGGGACCCTCGTGATTCCTCTCGAGTGGAGACGGGTATGTCGGGGAACTTCTTGATTTGCAGCAAGGGTGTGAAGGACCCTTTCGAAGTTCCAGAGGGGAGGTGTGATCAGCCTCGAGACGCCTCAGCGGCACTGGGCCTCATCTCGCCTGGAGGGGAGAACCTCCTGGATTTTCTCGAGTTGCGGCAGGTCTTCTCG